>NC_050571.1:987500-1032500 GCF_013265735.2 Oncorhynchus mykiss | reverse complement strand
CATGCCTTCCTTCTCCAGGCCACCATGCCCCTAAGCGGGTGCAGGAGCAGCAGGCAGGTGGCTCCCGAGAGAGAGAGAGAGAGAGAGAGAGAGAGAGAGAGAGAGGAGCTGGACAGGCAGTGGTCCATGTCTGGTTCTCTGTTTAACTGGTTCAAAGGGACCATACCGGCTCTCTCTCTCCTAATTCTACTATTAATACGAATCATTGGAGGTGTGGTTCCAATCACTATCACAGACACATGAGGTCACAGAGAAAACATGCACATTCTCTGCACCTCATGTCCATGCAGTCATTCTGCAGGTGCAGCACTCAGTTAGGCTCACTGCCTGCCTGAGATGGGGGGAGAGAGAGGAGAGATGGGGAGAGGGGGGGAGAGAGAGGAGAGATGGGGATAGGGAGGGAGAGAGAGATGGGGAGAGGGAGGGAGAGAGAGATGGGGAGAGGGAGGGAGAGAGAGATGGGGACAGGGAGGGAGAGAGAGATGGGGACAGGGAGGGGAGAGGGATGGGGAGAGGGAGGGGAGAGAGATGGGGAGGGAGAGAGAGATGGGGAGAGGGAGGGAGGGAGGGAGAGAGAGATGGGGAGAGGGAGGGAGGGAGAGAGAGATAGAGGGAGGGAGAGAGAGATGGGGAGAGGGAGGGAGAGAGAGATGGGGAGAGGGAGGGAGAGAGAGAGAGATGGGGAGAGGGAGGGAGAGAGAGAGGGAGAGAGAGAGATGGGGAGAGGTAGGGGGAGAGGGAGGTAGGGAGAAAGATGGGGAGAGGGAGGGAGAGAGAGAGATGGGGAGAGAGAGAGGGGGGGTGCATTAACATCTGCTAACCATGTGTATGTGACAAATACATTTGATTTGAGAGAGAGAGAGAGAGAGAGAGAGAGAGAGAGAGAATATCTGTAAATGTAACCATGACCAGGGAGAATCTAGAGATGGATTAAAGCTGGCGGTCTGTAGTCAAGACAAGCCGATGGTGTACATGTCTGAACAGGGCTGGAGAGGACTGAGGAGGGCTGTACAGGGCTGGAGAGGACTGAGGAAGGCTGGAGAGGGCTGGAGAGGACTGAGGAAGGCTGGAGAGGGCTGGAGGGGACTGAGGAAGGCTGAAGAGGGCTGGAGAGGACTGAGGAAGGCTGGAGAGGGCTGGAGGGGACTGAGGAGGCGGGAAAGGACTGGAGAGGGCTGGGGAGGGCTGGGGAGGGCTGGAGAGGACTGGGGAGGGATGAACAGGGCTGCAGAGTGCTGAGGAGGTTTGAACAAGGCTGAGGAGGGCTGAACACATTTGAACAGGACTGAGGAGCGATGAACAGGGTTGAGGAGGGTGGAACAGGCCTGGAGAGGGTTGGGTAGTGTTTATTTCTGGCTTCACTTTGGGTTAGAATGCAGAGCAGGTGTCAGTGCTGGGAGGAGATGGGTTTGATTAAAAGGTGGCCAGGATCAGAGAGAGCTGGTGTTTCATTCCCTGACAGCATTATCGTAGAGGATCAGAGAGAGCTGTGTTTCATTCCCTGACAGCATTATCGTAGAGAATCAGAGAGAGCTGGTGTTTCATTCCCTGACAGCATTATCGGAGAGCAGGTATTCCCAATGCCGTTGGGGGTACGCCAAATAATAATGTGATTCACTTTTTTCCCCCATTTATATTTTCCAAAGGGGTGAGTTTTTCTCGCCTGAGTAGCCTCGTTTCTCTGCCAAAAATAATATTCAACCATCCAGTGTTCAGCGAAATAACAACACAATGTCAAATACAGGTAGCCTAGTCAAATAATGAACATCCAATCACATTAACCGTTAACCACATTAACCACATTAACCTCTCTCACGGGAATTCCACTAACGGTCCGTATGTAGCCTAACATAGCTGCTGCTCATGTTGGTATCTGTACTGACGGCGCCAAAGCCATAACAGGGAGACATAGTGGAGTGGTAACACGCCTGCAACAGTTGCTCCCGACGCCACTTGGGTACACTGTAGCATCCACCTAGAGGCTCTTGGGTACACTGCAGCATCCACCGAGAGGCTCTTGGGTCCACTGTAGCATCCACCGAGAGGCTCTTGGGTACACTGCAGCATCAACCTAGAGGCTCTTGGGTCCACTACAGCATCCACCGAGAGGCTCTTGGGTACACTGCAGCATCCACCGAGAGGCTCTTGGGTACACTGCAGCATCCACCGAGAGGCTCTTGGGTACACTACAGCATCCACCGAGAGGCTCTTGGGTACACTACAGCATCCACCGAGAGGCTCTTGGGTACACTACAGCATCAACCTAGAGGCTCTTGGGTACACTGCAGCATCCACCGAGAGGCTCTTGGGTACACTACAGCATCCACCGAGAGGCTCTTGGGTACACTACAGCATCAACCTAGAGGCTCTTGGGTCCACTACAGCATCCACCGAGAGGCTCTTGGGTACACTACAGCATCAACCTAGAGGCTCTTGGGTACACTGCAGCATCCACCGAGAGGCTCTTGGGTACACTACAGCATCCACCGAGAGGCTCTTGGGTACACTACAGCATCAACCTAGAGGCTCTTGGGTACACTGCAGCATCCACCGAGAGGCTCTTGGGTAGACTGCAGTATCAACCTAGAGGCTCTTGGGTACACTGCAGCATCCACCGAGAGGCTCTTGGGTACACTACAGCATCAACCTAGAGGCTCTTGGGTAGACTACAGCATCAACCTAGAGGCTCTTGGGTACACTGCAGCATCAACCTAGAGGCTCTTGGGTACACTGCAGCATCCACCGAGAGACTCTTGCTGCCAAGGGAATGCCTGACATCCTGAAATACGTTTTTGTCACCACAGTGAAAATGGTTAACTTTGTTAAAGCAAGACCTCTGAGCTCCTCTGTATTTTCTGCACTATGCACTGATATGGACAGTGACCATGTAACGCTTTTACAACATACAGAAGTGCGCTGGTTATCAAGGGGAAAGTATTGACACGTTTTTTGATGTGAGAGTGGATTCTCGGCCCTCACTAGCATGAAAACTAAATACAGGCACAGACTGTGTGTGGAAAATTATTTAATACTGAGACTCTCTCCAATACAACCCATCATTGCAGAGTTATGTGCATCCTTTCAAGCACACCCTTCTCATTAACCTGTGGTGAGTTATTCACCATTTTAGATGAACAAATAAGGTTTTATATGTAAGATGGTTAAATAAAGAGCAAAATTATTAATTATTATTATTATTTGTGCCCTGGTCTATAAGAGCTCTGTCACTTCCCACGAGCCGGGTTGTGACAAACTCACACTCATTCTAATGTTTAATAAATGTAATGTATAGTTTTTGTGTGTGGCAGGCTTACAATGATGGCAAACAACAACATATGAGAGTGCGCTGACCCTGGTGCTAGAGGGGGTACAGCTGACCCTGGTGCTAGAGGGGGTACACAGCTGACCCTGGTGCTAGAGGGGGTACAGCTGACCCTGGTGCTAGAGGGGGTACACAGCTGACCCTGGTGCTAGAGGGGGTACACAGCTGACCCTGGTGCTAGAGGGGGTACAGCTGACACTGGTGCTAGAGGGGGTACACAGCTGACCCTGGTGCTAGAGGGGGTACAGCTGACACTGGTGCTAGAGGGGGTACAGCTGACAGTGGTGCTAGAGGGGGTACAGCTGACCCTGGTGCTAGAGGGGGTACACAGCTGACCCTGGTGCTAGAGGGGGTACAGCTGACCCTGGTGCTAGAGGGGGTACACAGCTGACCCTGGTGCTAGAGGGGGTACACAGCTGACCCTGGTGCTAGAGGGGGTACAGCTGACACTGGTGCTAGAGGGGGTACAGCTGACAGTGGTGCTAGAGGGGGTACAGCTGACCCTGGTGCTAGAGGGGGTACACAGCTGACCCTGGTGCTAGAGGGGGTACACAGCTGACCCTGGTGCTAGAGGGGGTACAGCTGACACTGGTGCTAGAGGGGGTACAGCTGACAGTGGTGCTAGAGGGGGTACAGCTGACCCTGGTGCTAGAGGGGGTACAGCTGACCCTGGTGCTAGAGGGGGTACAGCTGACCCTGGTGCTAGAGGGGGTACAGCTGACCCTGGTGCTAGAGGGGGTACAGCTGACCCTGGTGCTAGAGGGGGTACAGCTGACCCTGGTGCTAGAGGGGGTACAGCTGACCCTGGTGCTAGAGGGGGTACAGCTGACCCTGGTGCTAGAGGGGGTACACAGCTGACCCTGGTGCTAGAGGGGGTACACAGCTGACCCTGGTGCTAGAGGGGGTACAGCTGACACTGGTGCTAGAGGGGGTACAGCTGACAGTGGTGCTAGAGGGGGTACAGCTGACCCTGGTGCTAGAGGGGGTACAGCTGACCCTGGTGCTAGAGGGGGTACAGCTGACCCTGGTGCTAGAGGGGGTACAGCTGACCCTGGTGCTAGAGGGGGTACAGCTGACCCTGGTGCTAGAGGGGGTACAGCTGACCCTGGTGCTAGAGGGGGTACAGCTGACCCTGGTGCTAGAGGGGGTACAGCTGACCCTGGTGCTAGAGAGGGGTACGCAGCTGGAGGTTGAACGTTTGAAGGGACTATAAAACGTTTGGGAACCACTACTACATACTATGGTGATACTATATACTATAGTGGTAATATATACTATGGTGATACTATATACTATGGTGATACTATATAGTATGGTGATACTATAGACTATGGTGATACCATATATATACTATGGTGATACTATATACTATGGTGATACTATATACTATACAATGTTTGGGAACCACTAGCCTAGAGGATCAGAGCCTAGGAGGCTGGCTGAGTCCCAAATGGCACCCTATGCGGCCTGGTCATTATAGTGCACTACATTTGGAATACAACCCAGCCGTGTCCTGGCCAGGGGCGGACCGCATGGTAAACACGAATTAAGCACTAATAGCATCTGTATTCTGCATCAGCTGTGGTGGTGTTTATCTACAGTTTCTATCCACTATTAGAAAACATCCCTGTTCAGGCTTCACCTCAGGTAGTCCAAATACTGTGGGAAAACATTCAATATGTTCTGTCTATGGGCTCTGGTCAAAAGTAGCACACTATAAAGGGAATTATAGGGTGCCATTTGGGATGCACCTCATGGAGAGAAACATCTAGAACGAGTGAGACGCACCTCATGGAGAGAAACATCTAGAACAAGTGGGACGCACCTCATAGAGATGTCTCTGCTTCCCATAACAACTGGTCAGAGATCAGCTGTCCCCAACCCAGTCCCAATCATTGGCTCGTCCCCAATGGCACTGCAGAGTGAAGGAATAGTGCACTACTTTAATGCACTACTTTTGACCAGGACCCATAGCGCTCTGGTATAAAGTAGTGCACTAAATAGGGAATAGGGTTCTATAGGGCTCTGGTATAAAGTAGTGCACTAAATAGGGAATAGGGTGCCATTTGGAGCACAAGCCTTCAGCCTTCAACGTTCTCCTTTTAATATTTGCTTGCTTCTGGCCTCCCGAGTGGCGTAGTGCTTGAGGCGTCACTACAGCCCTGGGTTCGATCCCAGGCTGTGACCAGGAGACCCATGAGGAGGTGCACAATTGGCTCAGTGTCGTCCAGGTTAAAGGAGGGTTTGGCCAGCCGGGATTTCCTTGTCCCATTGCGCTCTAGTGACTCCTTGTGGTGGGCCGGGTGCCTGCAACCTGACCTCAGTCGCCAGTTGGATAGTGTGTCCTCTGACCCATTGGTACGGCTGGCTTCCGGGTAAGGGAGCAGTGTGTCCTCTGACCCATTGGTACGGCTGGCTTCCGGGTAAGGGAGCAGTGTGTCAAGAAGCGTCTTAGCAGGGTCGTGTTTCCCGTATGGGAGTTGCAGCGATGGAACAAGACTTTAACTACCAATTGGATATCACAACATTGTGTAGTAAATGGGTAAAAGCACAAATATACAGTACCAGTAAAAAGTTTTAGAACAACTACTCATTCAAGGGTTTTTCTTTATTTTTACAATTTCTACATTGTAGAATAATAATGAAGACATCAAAACTATGAAATAACACATATGGAATACTGTAGTAACCAAAAAAGTGTTAAACAAATCAAAATAGATTTTAGATTCTTCAAAGTAGCCACCCTTTTGCCTTGATGACAGCTTTGCACACTCTTGGCATTCTCTCAACCAGCTTCACCTGGAATGCTTCTCCAACAGTCTTGAAGGAGTTCCTACATATGCTGAGCATTTGTTGGCTGCTTTTCCTTTGCGGTCTAACTCATCCTAAACCATCTCAATTAGGTTGAGGTCGGGTGATTGTGGAGGCCAGGTCATCTGATGCAGCACTCCATCACTCTCCTTCTTGGTCCAAGAGCCCGTACACAACCTGGAGGTGTGTTGGGTCATTGTTCTGTTGAATAACAAATGATAGTCCCACTAAACCCAAACCAGATGGGATGGCGTATCACTGCAGAATGCTGTGGTAGCCATGCTGGTTAAGTGTGCCTTGAATTCTAAATAAATCACTGACAGTGTCACCAGCAAAGCACCATCACACCTCCTCCTCCATGCTTCATGGTGGGAACCACACATGCTGAGATCATCCGTTCACCTCTGCGTCTTACAAAGACACAGCGGTTGGAACCAAAAACCTCACATTTGGACTCATCAGACCAAAGGACAGATTTTCACCGACCTAATGTCCTAATGTGTTTCTTTGCCCAAGCAAGTCTCTTCTCCTTATTGGTGTCCTTTAGTAGTGGTTTCTTTGCAGCAATTCAACCATGAAGGCCTGATTCACACAGTCTCCTCTGAACAGTTGATGTTGAGATGTGTCTGTTACTTGAACTCTGAAGATTGTATTTGGGCTGCAATTTCTGAGGCTGATAACTCTAAAGAACTTATCCTATGCAGCAGAGGTAACTCTGGGTCTTCCTTTAATGTGGCGGTCCTCATGAGAGCCCGTTTCATCACAGCGCTTGATGGTTTTTGCGACCGCACTTGAAGAAACTTTCAAAGTTCTTGAAATGTTCCGGATTGACTGACTCATGTCTTCAAGTAATGATGGACTGTCTCTTCTCTTTGCTTATTTGAGCTGTTCTTGCCATAATATGGACTTGGTCTTTTACCAATTAGGGCTATCTTCTGTATACCACCCCTACCTTGTCACAACACAACTGAATGACTCAAACGTATTAAGAAGGAAAGAAATTTGTCAAATGAACTTTTAAGAAGGCACACCTGTTAATTGAAATGCATTCCAGCTGACTAGCTCATGTTGCTGGTTGAGAGAATGCCAAGAGTGTGCAAAGCTGTCATCAAGGCAAAGGGTGGCTATTTTATTTATTTATTTTATTTTTATTTCACCTTTATTTAACCAGGTAGGCAAGTTGAGAACAAGTTCTCATTTACAATTGCGACCTGGCCAAGATAAAGCAAAGCAGTTCGACACATACAACGACACAGAGTTACACATGGAGTAAAACAGACATACAGTCAATAGTACAGTATAAACAAGTCTATATACGATCTGAGCAAATGAGGTGAGAAGGGAGGTAAAAGGCAAAAAAAGGCTATGGTGGCAAAGTAAATACAATATAGCAAGTAAAACACTGGAATGGTAGATTTGCAATGGAAGAATGTGCAAAGTAGAAATAAAAATAATGGGGTGCAAAGGAGCAAAATAAATAAATAAATAAAATACAGTAGGGAAAGAGGTAGTTGTTTGAGCTAAATTATAGGTGGGCTATGTACAGGTGCAGTAATCTGTGAGCTGCTCTGACAGTTGGTGCTTAAAGCTAGTGAGGGAGATAAGTGTTTCGAGTTTCAGAGATTTTTGTAGTTCGTTCCAGTCATTGGCAGCAGAGAACTGGAAGGAGAGGCGGCCAAAGAAATAATTGGTTTTGGGGGTGACTAGAGAGATATACCTGCTAGAGCGTGTGCTACAGGTGGGAGATGCTATGGTGACCAGCGAGCTGAGATAAGGGGGGACTTTACCTAGCAGGGTCTTGTAGATGACATGGAGCCAGTGGGTTTGGCGACGAGTATGAAGCGAGGGCCAGCCAACGAGAGTGTACAGGTCGCAATGGTGGGTAGTAAATGGGGCTTTGGTGACAAAACGGATTGCACTGTGATAGACTGCATCCCATTTGTTGAGTAGTATTTGAAGAATCTCAAATATAAAATATATATTTAGATTTGTTTAATACTTTTTTGGTTACTAAAAAAAAATGTTGATGCATAAAACAACGTAATCAAGAAGATATTGACATCTAGCCACTTAGCTAGTTAGCAACACAATGCAGAGTCCTGTAGGTGTGTCAGTGTACTAATAGCACCTATAGTTATATATATTATAGTTACAGTATACTAATATAACCTATAGTTATATATATTATAGTTACAGTATACTAAAATAACCTATAGTTATATATATTATATTGACTCCAATTATCTTTTGGAGAAGTCATTAGCCTATTGGGGGGTTCACATACATTCACAACCTACACTGTGAATGTTTAAATGACACATTCAATATAGACAAGAAAATTACAATAATTTGTGTGTTATTAGTTTAAGCAGACTGGGTTTGTCTGGTGTTGTGACTTAGATGAAGATCAGATGACATTTTATGACCAATTTATACAGAAATCCAGGTCATTCCAAAGGGTTCACATACTTGCCACTGTAGCTAGACTAATATAACTTAGTTGTACTTATATAACTTAGTTGTACTTATATAACTTAGAGTTGTACTTATATAACTTAGAGTTGTACTTATATAACTTAGAGTTGTACTTATATAACTTAGTTGTACTTATATAACTTAGAGTTGTACTTATATAACTTAGAGTCATACCTTCCGGCGCCGACAGAGATGGCCGCCTCGCTTCGCGTTCCTAGGAAACTATGCAGTTTTTTGTTTTTTTACGTGTTATTTCTTACATTGGTACCCCAGGTCATCTTAGGTTTCATTACATACAGTCGAGAAGAACTACTGAATATAAGATCAGCGTCAACTCACCATCAGTACGACCAAGAATATGTTTTTCGCGACGCGGATCCTGTGTTCTGCCTTACAAACAGGACAACGGAGTGGACCCTATGCAGCGACCCAAAAAAACGACTCCGAAAGAGAGGGAAACGAGGCGGTCTTCTGGTCAGACTCCGGAGACGGGCACATCGTGCACCACTCCCTAGCATTCTTCTTGCCAATGTCCAGTCTCTTGACAACAAGGTTGATGAAATCCGAGCAAGGGTAGCATTCCAGAGGGACATCAGAGACTGTAACGTCCTTTGCTTCACTGAAACATGGCTCACTGGAGAGACTCTATCCGAAGCGGTGCAGCCAACGGGTTTCTCCACGCATCGCGCTGACAGAAACAAACATCTTTCTGGTAAGAAGAGGGGTGGGGGCGTATGCCTCATGGCCAACGTGACATGGTGTGATGAAAGAAACATACAGGAACTCAAATCCTTCTGTTCACCTGATTTAGAATTCCTCACAATCAAATGTAGACCGCATTATCTACCAAGAGAATTCTCTTCGATTATAATCACAGCCGTATATATCCCCCCCCCAAGCAGACACATCGATGGCTCTGAACAAACTTTATTTAACTCTCTGCAAAATGGAAACGATTTATCCGGAGGCTGCATTCATTGTAGCTGGGGATTTTAACAAGGCTAATCTGAAAACAAGACTCCCTAAATTTTATCAGCATATCGATTGCGCAACCAGGGGTGGAAAGACCTTGGATCATTGTTACTCTAACTTCCGCGACGCATATAAGGCCCTGCCCCGCCCCCCTTTCGGAAAAGCTGACCACGACTCCATTTTGTTGATCCCTGCCTACAGACAGAAACTAAAACAAGAGGCTCCCACGCTGAGGTCTGTCCAACGCTGGTCCGACCAAGCTGACTCCACACTCCAAGACTGCTTCCATCACGTGGACTGGGAGATGTTTCGTACTGCGTCAGATAACATTGACGAATACGCTGATTCGGTGTGCGAGTTCATTAGAACGTGCGTTGAAGATGTCGTTCCCATAGCAACGATTAAAACATTCCCTAACCAGAAACCGTGGATTGATGGCAGCATTCGTGTGAAACTGAAAGCGCGAACCACTGCTTTTAATCAGGGCAAGGTGTCTGGTAACATGACCGAATACAAACAGTGCAGCTATTCCCTCCGCAAGGCTATCAAACAAGCTAAGCGCCAGTACAGAGACAAAGTAGAATCTCAATTCAACGGCTCAGACACAAGAGGCATGTGGCAGGGTCTACAGTCAATCACGGACTACAGGAAGAAATCCAGCCCAGTCACGGACCAGGATGTCTTGCTCCCAGGCAGACTAAATTACTTTTTTGCCCGCTTTGAGGACAATACAGTGCCACTGACACGGCCTGCTACGAAAACATGCGGTCTCTCCTTCACTGCAGCCGAGGTGAGTAAGACATTTAAACGTGTTAACCCTCGCAAGGCTGCAGGCCCAGACGGCATCCCCAGCCGCGCCCTCAGAGCATGCGCAGACCAGCTGGCCGGTGTGTTTACGGACATATTCAATCAATCCCTATACCAGTCTGCTGTTCCCACATGCTTCAAGAGGGCCACCATTGTTCCTGTTCCCAAGAAAGCTAAGGTAACTGAGCTAAACGACTACCGCCCCGTAGCACTCACATCCGTCATCATGAAGTGCTTTGAGAGACTAGTCAAGGACCATATCACCTCCACCCTACCTGGACTGGACTTCCTGACGGGCCGCCCCCAGGTGGTGAGGGTAGGCAACAACATCTCCTCCCCGCTGATCCTCAACACTGGGGCCCCACAAGGGTGCGTTCTGAGCCCTCTCCTGTACTCCCTGTTCACCCACGACTGCGTGGCCACGCACGCCTCCAACTCAATCATCAAGTGGCGGGGCGGCAGGGTAGCCTAGTGGTTAGAGCGTTGGACTAGTAACCGGAAGGTTGCGAGTTCAAACCCCCGAGCTGACAAGGTACAAATCTGTCGTTCTGCCCCTGAACAGGCAGTTAACCCACTGTTCCTAGGCCGTCATTGAAAATAAGAATTTGTTCTTAACTGACTTGCCTGGTTAAATAAAGGTAAAAAAAAAAAAAAAAAAAAAAAAAAAAAAAAAGTTTGCGGACGACACAACAGTGGTAGGCTTGATTACCAACAACGACGAGACGGCCTACAGGGAGGAGGTGAGGGCCCTCGGAGTGTGGTGTCAGGAAAATAACCTCACACTCAACGTCAACAAAACTAAGGAGATGATTGTGGACTTCAGGAAACAGCAGAGGGAACACCCCCCTATCCACATCGATGGAACAGTAGTGGAGAGGGTAGCAAGTTTTAAGTTCCTCGGCATACACATCACAGACAAACTGAATTGGTCCACTCACACAGACAGCATCGTGAAGAAGGCGCAGCAGCGCCTCTTCAACCTCAGGAGGCTGAAGAAATTTGGCTTGTCACCAAAAGCACTCACAAACTTCTACAGATGCACAATCGAGAGCATCCTGGCGGGCTGTATCACCGCCTGGTATGGCAACTGCACCGCCCTCAACCGTAAGGCTCTCCAGAGGGTAGGGAGGTCTGCACAACGCATCACCGGGGGCAAACTACCTGCCCTCCAGGACACCTACACCACCCGATGTCACAGGAAGGCCATAAAGATCATCAAGGACATCAACCACCCGAGCCACTGCCTGTTCACCCCGCTATCATCCAGAAGGCGAGGTCAGTACAGGTGCATCAAAGCTGGGACCGAGAGACTGAAAAACAGCTTCTATCTCAAGGCCAACAGACTGTTAAACAGCCACCACTAACACTGAGTGGCTGCTGCTAACACACTGACACTGACTCAACTCCAGCCACTTTAATAATGGGAATTGATGGGAAATGATGTAAATATATCACTAGCCACTTTAAACAATGCTACCTAATATAATGTTTACATACCCTACATTATTCATCTCATATGTATACGTCTATACTGTACTCTATATCATCTACTGCATCTTTATGTAATACATGTATCACTAGCCACTTTAACCATGCCACTTTGTTTACATACTCATCTCATTTGTACATACTGTACTCGATACCATCTACTGTATCTTGCCTATGCTGCTCTGTACCATCACTCATTCATATATCCTTATGTACATATTCTTTATCCCCTTACACTGTGTACAAGACAGTAGTTTTGGAATTGTTAGTTAGATTACTTGTTATTACTGCATTGTTGGAACTAGAAGCACAAGCATTTCGCTACACTCGCATTAACATCTGCTAACCATGTGTATGTGACAAATAAAATTTGATTTGATTTAGAGTTATCATTATATTTCTTATAATTAGTTATAATTATACAACTTAGTTATACTTCTATAACTTAATAAGCAGTGGCGTGCACTTATTTCCATTGAAAATCATTCCGTCTGTATTTCAAAATACCCCGCTATGTGGTGTAAACAGTATATCGCCCAAACCTAGTATGTGTTGTCTGTCCAGGTATCCTAGAGTTTATCAGTCTGGCTGTAGGGCTGGTCTATATCTCTGACAGGTGTTGTCTCTGTCCTCCCCATCGTGGAGTTCATCAGTCTGGCTGTAGGGCTGGTCTATATCTCTGACAGGTGTTGTCTGTCCAGGTATCCTAGAGTTCATCAATCTGGCTGTAGGGCTGGTCTATATCTCTGACAGGTGTTGTCTGTCCAGGTATCCTAGAGTTCATCAGTCTGGCTGTAGGGCTGGTCTATATCTCTGACAGGTGTTGTCTCTGTCCTCTCCAGGTATCCTAGAGTTCATCAGTCTGGCTGTAGGGCTGGTCAGTATTAGAGGAGTGGACGCAGGACTCTACCTGGGCATGAACGAGAGAGGAGAGCTCTATGGGTCGGTAAGTTAAACACCCCTCCTCTCCTCTACCCACCTCTACACATTCCTCCTCTCCTCTCTCCTCTACTCCCTCCTCTCCTCTACCTCTCTTCTCCTCTCCTCTACTCCCTCCTCTCCTTGACTCTCCTGTCCTCTATCCTCGTCTCTACCCCCCCCTCCTCTACTCCCTCCTCTCCCCTCTCCTCTCCACTCCCCTCCTCTACACCCTCTATTCATTCAATCAATCATATTGATTTATAAAGCCCTTTTTACATCAGCTGATATCTCAAAGTGCTGTACAGAAACGCAGCCTAAAACCCCAAACAGCAAGCAATGCAGATGTAGAACCCCGGTGGCTAGGAAAAACTCCCTAGAAATGCAGGAATCTAGGAAGAAACATGGAGAGGAACCAGGCTATGAGGGGTGGCCAGTCCTCTTCTGGCTGTGCCGGTTGGAGATTAAAACAGTATTTGGCCAAGATGTTCAAACTTTCATAAATGACCAGCAGGGTCAAATAATAATAATCACAGTGATTGTAGAGGGTGCAACAGGTCAGTACCTCAGGAGTAAATGTCAGTTGGCTTTTCATAGCCGAGCATTCAGAAGTCGAGACGGCAGGTGTGGTAGAGACAGAGTCGAAAACAGCAGGTCTGGGACAAGGTAGCACGTCCGATGAACAGGTCAGGGTTCCATAGCTGCAGGCAGAACAGTTGAAACTGGAGCAGCAGCACGGCCAGGTGGACTGGGGACAGCAAGGAGTCATCATGCCAGGTAGTCCTGAGGCATTGTCCTAGGGCTCAGGTCCTCCGAGAGAGAGAAAGAAAGAGAGAAAGAGAGAATTAGAGAGAGCATACTTAATTTCACACAGGACACCGGATAAGACAGGAGAAATACTCCAGATATAACAGACTGACCCTAGCCCCCCGACACATAAACTACTGCAGCATAAATACTGGAGGCTGAGACAGAAGGTGCATGTGTCTGCTCAAACGGTCAGAAACAGACTCCATGAGGGTGGTATGAGGGCTCGACGTCCACAGGTGAGGGTTGTGCTTACAGCCCAACACCGTGCAGGACGTTTGGCATTTGCCAGAGAACACCAAGATTGGCAAATCCGCCACTGGCACCCTGTGCTCTTCACAGATGAAAGCAGGTTCACACTGAGCACATGTGACAGATGTGAGAGTCTGGAGACACCGTGGAGAACGTTCTGCTGCCTGCAACATCCTCCAGCATGACCGGTTTGGCGGTGGGTCAGTCATGGTGTGGGGTGGCATTTCTTTGGGGGGCCGCACAGCCCTCCATGTGCTCGCCAGAGGTAGCCTGACTGCCATTAGGTACCGAGATGAGACCCCTTGTGAGACCATATGCTGGTGCGGTTGGCCCTGGGTTCCTCCTAATGCAAGACAATGCTAGACCTCATGTGGCTGGAGTGTGTCAGCAGTTCCTGCAAGAGGAAGGCATTGATGCTATGGACTGGCCCGCCCGTTCCCCAGACCTGAATCCAATTGAGCACATCTGGGACATCATGTCTCGCTCCATCCACCAACACCACGTTGCATCACAGACTGTCCAGGAGTTGGTGGATGCTTTAGTCCAGGTCTGGGAGGAGATCCCTCAGGAGACCATCCGCCACCTCATCAGGAGCATGCCCAGGCGTTGTAGGGAGGTCATACAGGCACGTGGAGGCCACACACACTACTGAGCCTCATTTGGACTTGTTTTAAGGACATTACATCAAAGTTGGATCAGCCTGTAGTGTGGTTTTCCACTTGAATTTTGAGTGTGACTCCAAATCCAGACCTCCGTGGGTTGATAAACTTGATTTCCATTGATCATTTGTATGTGATTTTGTTGTCAGCACATTCAACTATGTAAAGAAAAAAGTATTTAATAAGAATATTTCATTAATTCAGATCTAGGATGTGTTTATTTTAGTGTTCCCTTGTTCTAACGAGAGAATCACTGACATGTCAGCTGGTCCTTTTGTGGCAGAGCTGAAATGCAGTGGAAATATTTTTGGGGGATTCAGTTCATTTGCAAAGCGAAGAGGGACTTTGCAATTCATCTGATCACTCTTCATAACATTCTGGAGTATATGCAAATTGCCATCATACCAACTGAGGTAGCAGACTTTGTAAAAATGTATATTTGTGTCATTCTCAAAACTTTTGGCCACGACTGTACAGTATGTGACTGTAGTGTATAAGAGGTCATACAATACGTTTTGTAGTGATTCATATGTTGATGATGTCAATAATGTGTTGGTCTGTGGTGAGTAATGAGGAGCAACCAGACACTGCACTGGACACATTTATGAAACTACTTATTCCAGTTACTAATAAGACCATTAATAACAAAATGACTGTAAAAACGGTTAAATCCCTGTGGATTGATGAGGAATTGAAAAATGGTATGGTTGAGAGGGATGAGGAAAAAGTAATGGCAATTAAGTCTGGCTACACAGCCAATAATCAAATTAAGAAATTACTAAACTGAATAAAAATTAAATATATATACACTATGAACCAAAGCCTTGGAGCACCTTAAATGACATTTTGTGCAAAAAGGCAAACTCGGCTCCATCATTCATTGAATCAGATGGCTCATTCATCACAAAACCCACAGCCAATCACTTCAATTATTTTTTCATTGGCAAGATTAGCAAATTTAGGCATGACATGCCAGCAACAAACCCTGACACTACACATCCAAGTATATCTGAACAAATTATGAAAGACAAACACTGACACTACACATCCAAGTATATCTGAACAAATTATGAAAGACAAACACTGACACTACACATCCAAGTATATCTGAACAAATTATGAAAGACAAGCATTGTAATTTTGAATTCCGTAAAGTGAGTGTGCCATCGTTCATCAGTACAATTTTGATGCCATCGTTCATCAGTACAATTTTGATGCCATCGTTCATCAGTACAATTTTGATGCCATCGTTCATCAGTACAATTTTGATGCCATCGTTCATCAGTACAATTTTGATGCCATCGTTCATCAGTACAATTTTGATGCCATCGTTCATCAGTACAATTTTGATGCCATCGCTCATCAGTACAATTTTGATGCCATCGTTTATCAGTACAATTTTGATGCCATCGTTCATCAGTACAATTTTGATGCCATCGTTCATCAGTACAATTTTGATGCCATCGTTCATCAGTACAATTTTGATGCCATCGTTTATCAGTACAATTTTGATGCCATCGTTTATCAGTACAATTTTGATGCCATCGTTCATCAGTACAATTTTGACAGCCATCTTGCTGAAACTGTTTGATAGGGTTTATCTAATGTTCCTTCATTAGATTTAAGCTCATCTTGCTCTGGCTAGCATTAGTTGTTATTCTTGTTGTTGTTGATGTGCATAACTGAGAGAGAGCCTACCTTTTCATGGTTGTTCGATCAATAGGACTGTAAAGTTCCCAAATGTAAGAGGACTCCAGTGGTATTTACATATTTGCAGAAATCCATTCAGGTGCATTTTATGGCTTTTGGCGAATGTGTTCTAATGATCTAAAGTCACGCTGTTGATACTTCCTGCAAACACACAGTCCAGTTCAAAGTGAATGATGGCAGGCCCTACTGCCTGTAAACACACAGTCCAGATCATAGTGAATGATGGCAGGCCCTGCTTCCTGTAAACACACAGTCCAGTTCATAGTGAATGATGGCAGGCCCTACTGCCTGTAAACACACAGTCCAGTACAAAGTGAATGATGACAGGCCTGTGTGGCAAATGGCTTGTTTGTATAAAGGGCAACTGTAGCATTCTTCTTACAAAACCACATGACCTTTGTTTTGGAGGTGTTCAGAACAAGGTTAAGGGTAGAGAAAGCTTGTTGGACACAGCTTTATTGTAGAGCATTTAACACAATATCCGGGGAGCAGCCAGCTGAGTATAAGACTGTATCATCTGCATATAAATGGATGAGAGTTTCCTACTGCCTGAGCTATGTTGTTGATGTAAATTGAGAAAGAGCGTGGGGCCTAGGATCGAGCCTTGGGGTACTCCCTTGTTGGCGGGCAATGGCTGAGACAGCAGATTTTATGACTTTATACACTGACCTCTTTGAGAGAGGTAGTTAGCAAACCAGGCCAAAGACCCCTCAGAGACACCAATACTCCTTAGCCGGCCAATAACATCACACTACCCTCGTCTGTGACCAATAACATCACACTACCCTCCCCTATTACCAATAGAAACACACTACCCTCCCCTGTGACCAATAACATCACACTACCCTCCCCTGTGACCAATAACAACACACTACCCTCCCCTGTGACCAATAACACACTACCTTCCCCTGTGACCAATAGAAACACACTACCCTCCCCTGTGACCAATAGAAACACACTACCCTCCCCTGTGACCAATAACATAGGGGTTATAGGGGTCATACCCTCCCCCTTCTCTCTCCCTTAGTACCCCTTCTTACCTTCTCTCTCCCTTAGTACCCCTTCTTACCTTCTCTCTCCCTTAGTACCCCTTCTTACCTTCTCTCTCCCTTAGTACCCCTTCTTACCTTCTCTCTCCCTTAGTCCCCCTTCTTACCTTCTCTCTCCCTTAGTCCCCCTTCTTACCTTCTCTCTCCCTTAGTACCCCTTCTTACCTTCTCTCTCCCTTAGTCCTCCTTCTTACCTTCTCTCTCCCTTAGTCCCCCTTCTTACCTTCTCTCTCCCTTAGTACCCCTTCTTACCTTCTCTCTCCCTTAGTACCCCTTCTTACCTTCTCTCTCCCTTAGTACCCCTGTCTTACTTTCTTTGTTGTTGATTATTGTGTAGCAAATTTGTTGCTGTGAAGTTTGCTCCTCAAACTGTTGGCAAAATGTGAATTAAATATAAATGAACTAATCCATTAATTGTATCCTAATGAAGCTACTGTACTGGACACCACACTCAACCATCTCTCCCTCTCTTCCGCAGAAGAAATTAACAGCGGAGTGTGTGTTCAGAGAGCAGTTTGAGGAGAATTGGTACAACACATACGCCTCTACGCTCTACAAACACACCGACACCGGACGCTTCTACTACGTAGCGCTCAACAAGGACGGCTCGCCACGGGAGGGGGGGAGGACGAAGAAACACCAGAAACTAACGCACTTTCTGCCTCGGCCTGTGGAGATAGAGAAGATCCCCCAGGCTTACAGAGATCTGTTCCAATACAGGTGACCAGGGCTGAGCCTGGGAGAGAGGGATGAGGAGGAGGAAAGGGAGGAGAGAGGTGGATGTTTGGCACTAAAGGACAGGACTCAGTACTCCCACTGACCTCGCTCCCCTGTCTCCAGCCCCGACCCCCAACAAAGGTGTTTATGTATTCTCCTTCTACAGGGAGGTGTCATTAGGCCCATAAGACCTCACTCTGGAGGAGAGTACAGAGTCGAGCGGAGGAGATAATCTCTTCACTAAACGGATAGGAGAGATGGAGAGAGACTGGACTGCCGTCAGGCCTGTATGACTGCCTAACCCACCCTGGGTTAACCGCAGGTTAAAACCACCTGAACCACTAACCACCTGAAGAAGACAAAGACTTTTCCTGATGAGAACCACTTTTATACATAAGATACTTAACCAGCATTCACTGCAAATATAAAAAGGGTTTGGGGTTAGTCCTCATCAGTTCGAGTAGGGGGTCTGAGGACTAGTAATGAACAAGTAATGGAAAGTTGATCAGACTAACTGAGATGACCAGTGGACACTACCCTAGCCAAGCCATTCACCACAGCAACCAGAGAACTCCAGGGAGCGAGGGAGGGATTGACCAATGGAAGTTGAGAGAATGTCAGAATGTTCTAAAGCAACGTGTAGAGAGAACTCATCTTCTGACTGACTAGTCATTGTAATGTCAGTGTTCTAAATCAAGGTAGCGAGAACTCATCTTCTGACTAGTCATTGTGATGTCAGTGTTCTAAATCAACGTGTAGAGAACTCATCTTCTGACTAGTCATTGTGATGTCAGAGTGTTCTAAATCAACGTGTAGAGAACTCATCTTCTGACTAGTCATTGTGATGTCAGAGTGTTCTAAATCAACGTGTAGAGAACTCATCTTCTGACTGGTCATTGTGATGTCAGAGTGTTCTAAATCAATGTGTAGAGAACTCATCTTCTGACTAGTCATTGTGATGTCAGTGTTCTAAATCAAGGTGGAGAGAACTCATCTTCTGACTAGAGAGTACACTACTACCTAGTATGTATATGTGATGGAGACAGATTGGCCATGAGGGAGTATCCAGGTGAAACAGGGTTGGCAGAACTTGGCACATAAGTGATATGATCAATGTAAAGAGATGTGATAAGCTGAGATACATGTAAAACTTATTGACTATGTGATAAATGTAAAACATTAATACAGTAGGACAGTCAAGGACATGGATGGTGCAGCTAAATTGCAGTTCAATGAAATACCTATGACAATGAATGAGAAATCATGAAAATAATAGGCTTGTATTGAGACAAACTAAAGATAGTTCCTAACTTTAAGGAACAGACAAAGAGAACAAATCTGACAATGTAAGACATAGGAATATGAAAGAGCACTTACTATTTGCCTCTCTACATGGTCAAATTGACTGCCCCCCTAGCAGGCCAACCAAACAACCTTCTCCTCCCTGATACAGACTATCCTCACACTCATAATAGTAGCAGATGTTGTGGCATCGAGAAAGACTACAATATGCTGTATGTAGACCACAGTGAGGTTACACTACCAGACTACAGTGAGGTTACACTACAGTGAGGTTACACTACAGTGAGGTTACACTACTAGACTACAGTGAGGTTACACTACAGTGAGGTTACACTACCAGACTAGGGAGGTTACACCACTAGACTACAGTGAGGTTACACTACCAGACTAGGGAGGTTACACTACCAAACTAGGGAGGTTACACTACTAGACTACAGTGAGGTGACACTACTAGACTACAGTGAGGTTACACTACCAGACTAGGGAGGTTACACCACTAGACTACAGTGAGGTTACACTACCAGACTACAGTGAGGTTACACTACTAGACTATAGTGAGGTTACACTACCAGACTACAGTGAGGTTACACTACAGTTAGGTTACACTACTAGACTACAGTGAGTTTACACTACAGTGAGGTTACACTACCAGACTACAGTGAGGTTACACTAGAGTGAGTTTACACTACCAGACTACAGTGAGTTTACACTACAGTGAGATTACACCACCAGACTACAGTGAGTTTACACTACTAGACTAGTGAGATTACACTACCAGACTACAGTGAGGTGACACTACACGACTACAGCGAGGTTACACTACTAGACTACAGTGAGGTTACACGACCAGACTACAGCGAGGTTAGCCTACCAGACGACAGTGAGGTTACACTACCAGACTACAGTGAGGTTACACTACAGTGAGGTTACACTACCAGACTACAGTGAGGTTACACTACAGTGAGGTTACACTACCAGACTACAGTGAGGTTACACTACCAGACTACAGTGAGGTTACACTACCAGACTACAGTGAGGATACACTACCAGACTACAGTGAGGTTACACTATCAGACTACAGTGAGGTTACACTACAGTGAGGTTACACTACTAGACTACAGTGAGGTTACACTACCAGACTACAGTGAGGTTACACTACCAGACTACAGCGAGGTTACACTACCAGACTACAGCGAGGTTACACTACCAGACTACAGCGAGGTTACACTACCAGACTACAGCGAGGTTACACTACCAGACTACAGCGAGGTTACACTACCAGACTACAGCGAGGTTACACTACCAGACTACAGCGAGGTTACACTACCAGACTACAGTGAGGTTACACTACCAGACTACAGTGAGGTTACACCACTAGACTACAGTAACGTTACACTACCAGACTATAGTGAGGTTACACTACTAGACTACAGCGAGGTTAGCCTACCAGACGACAGTGAGATTACACTACCAGACTACAGTGAGGTTTCACTACAGTGAGGTTACACTACTAGACTACAGTGAGATTACACTACCAGACTACAGTGAGGTTACACTACCAGACTACAGTGAGGTTACACTACCAGACTACAGTGAGGTTACACTACCAGACTACAGCGAGGTTACACTACCAGACTACAGCGAGGTTACACTACCAGACTACAGCGAGGTTACACTACCAGACTACAGCGAGGTTACACTACCAGACTACAGCGAGGTTACACTATCAGACTACAGTGAGGTTACACTACAGTGAGGTTACACTACCAGACTACACTGAGGTTACACTACCATACTACAGTGAGGTTACACTGCACTGAGGTTACACTACCATACTACAGTGAGGTTACACTACACTGAGGTTACACTACCAGACTACAGTGAGGTTACACTACAGTGAGGTTACACTACAGTGAGGTTACACTACCAGACTACAGTGAGGTTACAGTACTAGACTACAGTGAGGTTACACTACAGTGAGGTTACACTACCAGACTACAGTGAGGTTACACTACAGTGAGGTTACACTACTAGACTACAGTGAGGTTACACTACAGTGAGGTTACACTACCAGACTACAGTGAGGTTACACTAGAGTGAGGTTACACTACCAGACTACAGTGAGGTTACACTACCAGACTACAGGGAGGTTACACTACAGTGAGGTTACACTACCAGACTACAGTGAGGTTACACTACCAGACTACAGTGCGGTTACACTACCAGACTACAGTGAGGTTACACTACCAGACGACGGTGAGGTTACACTACCAGACTACAGTGAGGTTACACTACTAGACTACAGTGAGATTACACTACTAGACTACAGTGAGATTACTCTACCAGACTACAGTGCGGTTACACTACTAGACTACAGGAAGGTTACACTACAGTGAGGTTACACTACCAGACTACAGGGAGGTTACACCACCAGACTACAGGGAGGTTACACTACAGTGAGGTTACACTACCAGACGACAGTGAGGTTACACTACCAGACTACAGTGAGGTTACACTACCAGACTACAGTGAGGTTACACTACTAGACTACAGTGAGGTTACACTACTAGACTACAGTGAGATTACTCTACCAGACTACAGTGCGGTTACACTACCAGACTACAGTGCGGTTACACTACTAGACTACAGGGAGGTTACACTACAGGGAGGTTACACTACCAGACTACAGTGAGGTTACACTACAGTGAGGTTACACTACCAGACGACAGTGAGGTTACACTACCAGACGACAGTGCGGTTACACTACTAGACTACAGTGAGGTTACACTACAGTGAGGTTACACTACCAGACTACAGTGAGGTTACACTACTAGACTACAGTGAGGTTACACTACCAGACTACAGTGAGGTTACACTACCAGACTACAGTGAGGTTACACTACCAGACTACATTGAGGTTACACTACCAGACTACAGTGAGATTACTCTACCAGACTACAGTGCGGTTACACTACCAGACTACAGTGAGGTTACACTACCAGACTACAGTGAGGTTACACTACCAGACTACAGTGAGGTTACACTACACTGAGGTTACACCACTAGACTACAGTGAGGTTACACTACAGTGAGGTTACACCACCAGACTACAGTGAGGTTACACTACAGTGAGATTACACTACCAGACTGCAGTGAGGTTACACTACCAGACTACAGTGAGGTTACACTACCAGAATACAGTGAGGTTACACTACAGTGAGGTTACTGTAGAAGAGCTGTAGAGCAGAGGGTGACCTGTAGAGCAGAGGGAGAGCTGTAGAACAGAGGGAGAGCTGTAGAGCAGAGGGAGAGCTGTAGAACAGAGTGAGAGCTGTAAAGCAGAGTGAGAGCTGTAGAGCAGATGGAGAGCTGTAGAGCAGAGTGAGAGCTGTAGAGCAGAGGGAGAGCTGTAGAGCAGAGGGAGAGCTGTAAAGCAGAGTGAGAGCTGTAGAGCAGATGGAGAGCTGTAGAGCAGAGTGAGAGCTGTAGAGCAGAGGGAGAGCTGTAGAGCAGAGGGAGAGCTGTAAAGCAGAGTGAGAGCTGTAGAGCAGAGGGAGAGCTGTAGAGCAGAGGGAGAGCTGTAGAGCAGAGGGAGAGCTGTAAAGCAGAGTGAGAGCTGTCGAACAGAGGGAGAGCTGTCGAACAGAGGGAGAGCTGTCGAACAGAGGGAGAGCTGTCGAACAGAGGGAGAGCAGTAGAGCAGAGGGAGAGCTTTGGAACGGACAGACGGGAGAGAGAAAGGGACTTGTAATGTTCAGCCTGTACAGAGGAACATTATTAAAATACAACCAGCTGAGATGTACATATGAATGATCCTATTTATGAGATGTACTATATATTTATTTTATTACATATAAAGTATAAATCTATATTCTATTTATTTATTGCAAAGACTCTATTTTGTAATGAACTTGAAGTTATCACAACTGTAGATTCTACTGAAAACCGCTATTAAATGAATTTGGCAATAAAATTGTCCCGCTGTGCTGTTCACTGTGAGAGCTTGGATAAAGATGTTCTGTATTTCCAATCCATGAGAGTCTATCGATGAGTTCTTAAATAACTTCCTCCATTTACCTTGTAATGCATATCTTTTTAAATATGTTTTACATCACACCAAGAGAGACACAGCACTACATAGAGAAAGACCGAAGACAACAACATACCAAAGCAGCAACACATGACAACAACATGGCAGCAACACAACATGACAACAACATGGTAGCAACACAACATGACAACAACATGGTAGCAACACAACATGACAACAACATGGTAGCAACACAACATGACAACAACATGGTAGCAACACAACATGACAACAACATGGTAACAACACATGACAACACAGCATGGTAGCAACACAACATGACAACAACATGGTAGCAACACAACATGACAACAACATGGTAGCAACACAACATGACAACAACATGGTAGCAACACAACATGACAACAACATGGTAGCAACACAACATGACAACAACATGGTAGCAACACAACATGACAACAACATGGTAGCAACACAACATGACAACAACATGGTAGCAACACTACATGACAACAACATGGTAACAACACATGACAACACAGCATGGTAGCAACACAACATGACAACAACATGGTAGCAACACAACATGACAACAACATGGTAGCAACACAACATGACAACAACATGGTAGCAACACAACATGACAACAACATGGTAGCAACACTACATGACAACAACATGGTAACAACACTACATGACAACAACATGGTAACAACACATGACAACAACATGGTAGCAACACAACATGACAACAACATGGTAACAACACATGACAACAACATGGTAGCAACACAACATGACAACAACATGGTAGCAACACAACATGACAACAACATGGTAGCAACACTACATGACAACAACATGGTAACAACACATGACAACAACATGGTAGCAACACAACATGACAACAACATGGTAACAACACATGACAACAACATGGTAGCAACACATGACAACAACATGGTAGCAACACAACATGACAACAACATGGTAACAACACATGACAACAACATGGTAGCAACACAACATGACAACAACATGGTAGCAACACTACATGACAACAACATGGTAACAACACATGACAACAACATGGTAGCAACACAACATGACAACAACATGGTAACAACACATGACAACAACATGGTAGCAACACAACATGACAACAACATGGTAGCAACACAACATGACAACAACATGGTAGCAACACTACATGACAACAACATGGTAGCAACACTACATGACAACAACATGGTAACATGGTAACAACACAACATGACAACAACATGGTAGCAACACTACATGACAACAACATGGTAACAACACATGACAACAACATGGTAGCAACACAACATGACAACAACATGGTAGCAACACTACATGACAACAACATGGTAACAACACATGACAACAACATGGTAGCAACACAACATGACAACAACATGGTAGCAACACTACATGACAACAACATGGTAACAACACATGACAACAACATGGTAGCAACACAACATGACAACAACATGGTAGCAACACAACATGACACAGCATGGTAGCAACACAATATGACAACAACATGGTAGCAACACAACATGACAATAACATGGTAGCAACACAACATGACAACACAGCATGGTAGCAACACAACATGACAATAACATGGCAGCAACACATGACAACACAGCATGGTAGCAACACGACATGACAACACAGCATGGTAGCAACACAACATGGCAGCAGCACAAAACATGGTACAAACATTAATGGACCCAGACAACAGCACAGAGAGCAAGAAAGTAGAGACAACAATACATCACACAAAGCAGACACAACTGTCAGTAAGAGTCCATGATTGAGTCTTTGAATGAAGAGATGGAGATAAAACTGTCCAGTTTGAGTGTTTGTTGCAGCTCGTTCCAGTCGCAAGCTGCAGTGAACTGAAAAGAGGAGCGACCCAGGGATGTGTGCTTTGGGGACCTTTAACAGAATGTGACTGGCAGAACGAGTGTTGTATGTGGAGGATGAGGGCTGCAGTAGGTATCTCAGATAGGGGAGAGTGAGGCCTAAGAGGGTTTTATAAATAAGCATCAACCAATGGGTGTTGCGACGGGTATACAGAGATGACCAGTTTACACTCTATACTCACTCCTCTGCAGTGTTGTGTCCTATAAGGAGAATTGGTGGCAAATCTGATGGCTGGATGGTAAAGAACATCTCGCTGCTCGAGAGCACCCTGACCTGCCGATCTAAAAATGATGTCTCCCTAATCTAGCATGGCAAGGATGGTCATCTGAATCAGGGTTAGTTTGGCAGCTGGGGTGAAAGAGAAGCATTTTATGATAGAGGAAACCAAAGTCTAGATTTAACTTAAGCCTGCAGATTTGATATGTGCTGAGAGAAGGACAGTGCACCGTCTAGCCATACTCCCAAGTACTTGTATGAGGTGACTACCTCAAGCGCTAAACCCTCAGAGGTAGTAATAACACCTGTGGGAAGAGGGGCATTCTTCTTACCAAACCACATGACCTTTTTTTTGGAGGTGTTCAGATCCAGGTTAAGGGCAGAGAAAGCTTGTTGGACACTAAGAAAGCTTTGTTGTAGAGCGTTTAACACAAAATCCGGGGATGGGCCAGCTGAGTATAAGACTGTATCATCTGCATATAAATGGATGAGAGAGTTTCCTACTGCCTGAGCTATGTTGATGATGTAAATTGAGAAGAGCGTGGGGCCTAGGATCGAGCCTTGGGGTACTCCCTTGGTGACAGGTAGTGGCTGAGACAGCAGATTTTCTGACTTTACACACTGTACTCTCTGAAAGAGGTAGTTAGCAAACCAGGCCAAAGACCCCTCAGAGACACCAATACTCCTTAGCCGGCCCACAAGAATGGAATGGTCTAGCGTATCAAAAGCTTTGGGCAATGGTGACATCATTGAGGACCTTTAAGGTTGCAGTGACACATCCATAACCTGAGAGGAAACCAGATTGCATACCAGAGAGAATACTATAGACATCAAGAAAGCCAGTCAGTTATTATTGAAAGTTTTTCCAACACTTTTGATAAACAAGGCAAGATAGAAATAGGCCTATAACAGTTAGGATCAGCTTGATCTCCCCCTTTAAATAAAGGACGAACCGTGGCTGCCTTCCAAGCAATGGGAACCTCGCCAGAAAGGAGAGACAGGTTAAAAAGGTCAGAGAGAGGCTTGGCGATGATAGGGGCAGCAACCTTAAAGAAGAAAGGGTCTAAATCCAGATGTTTTTTGGAGGTCAAGTTTAAGGAGGTCCTTTAGCACCCCAGCGACTGCCTGCAGGGAGAAACTTTGTAGCGGGGCAGGGGAAAAGAGGGAGGAGCCTAGGGGCTAGTCGCATTAGAAGAGGTGGGAGATGAGGAAATGTTGGACGGGCAAGGAGGCATGGCTGAGTCAAATAGGAATCCTGACTTAATGATGTGGTGATTAAAGAGCTCAACCATGTGCTTCTTGTCAGTAACAAGCATGTCCCAGTTTAGGTCACCTAGCAGGACAAATTCAGACTTAGTGTAAGGTGCTAGGAGAGAACTTAGAGCAGGTCGGGTACAGGCCGGTGAAGATGGAGGACGATAGGACCCAGCAAAAGTTAAAGAGCTATTTGAACGTTTAATGCTTAAAACCAGGAAATCAAATTGTTTGTGGACAGAATCGGTGGAGCCAATCGAGCACTGAAGGTGATTCTTGGTAAAGATTGCCCCCACCTTTGGAAGATCTGTCTTGCCGAAAAAGGTTATAACCAGAAAGGTTAACATCAGTATTCAAATCACTCTTCCTTTAACCACGTCTCAGTAATGACCAACACATCTGGATTGGAGCTGTGAACCCACACTTTCAATTGATCCATTTTAGGTAATAAGCTTCTTGTGTTTGACTTCTTGGCGCACCCATCCCTTTAGATAATTTTCGTCAACATCCACTGAATTGCAGAGCGCCAAATTCAAAATATTTAATTTTCATGAAATCACAAGTGCAAGTATTGCAAAACACAGTTTAGCTTGTTATTAACCCACCTGGCATGTCAAATTCTCAAAAAAGCTTTACAGCGAAAGCTATCCAAGCGTTTATGTTAGGACAGCTCTCACAGCAAACTAAACATTACAAACAGCTAGCAGCAAAGTAGATTGGTAACGAAAGTCAGAAAAGCAATAATGAATCGCTTACCTTTGATGATGTTTGGATGTTTGCACTCATGAGACTCCCAGTTACACAATAAATGTTTGTTTTGTTTAATAAAGATAATTTTTATATCCAAAAATCTCCATTTGGTTGGCGCGTTTTGTTCAGTAATCCACAGGCTCGTGCAGACGAACATTTCAAATAAAGTAAAGTTCGTAGAAACATGTCAAACGTTTTTTATAATCAATCCTCAGGTTGTTTTTACAATAAATAATTGAAAACATTTCAACCGTACGGTCGCTTTTTCAATAGTAGAGAGAGAGAAAAGGTCTGCTCCAAGCTGTTGGCGCAAAACTCTGGGGACACCCAGCTATGCACTGACGCGATGTGATCCTTTTCGCTCATTTTTCAGAATAAAAGCCTGAAACTATGTCTAAAGACTGTTCACACCATGTGGAAGCCATAGGGAAAGGAATCTGGTTGATATCCCTTTAAATGGAGGGAAGGCAGGCGATGGAACAGAGAGGGTTTCAACATAACAGCACAGTAATACAGTCAGGGCACGGCAGAGGACAGGGAGAGCTCTGCAGTGTTGATTTATGACATCTGAATGTGCATTAGATGGCAACAAGATCATATTGAACAGCAATTTCATCAGGTAACATGAATACAGAGCCGGCGAGAGGTGGTTAAAATAGGATGGGAGGCCAAGAGTCTGTGTAACCAATAGAGAGTCAGAGTCCCGAGTGTGGGAACTAACATAGTCTGTCCCACGGTTGGGTAAAGAAGGTTTGTAGTTAAAGTATTACAGGAGTAATGAGGCAAATAGCTAAATGCACAATAAAATATATATATATATATACACTGCTCAAAAAAATAAAGGGAACACTAAAATAACACATCCTAGATCTGAATGAATGAAATATTCTTATTAAATACTTTTTTCTTTACATAGTTGAATGTGCTGACACCAAAATCACACAAAAATGATCAATGGAAATCAAATTGATCAACCCATGTAGGTCTGGATTTGGAGTCACACTCAAAATTCAAGTGGAAAACCACACTACAGGCTGATCCAACTTTGATGTAATGTCCTTAAAACAAGTCCAAATGAGGCTCAGTAGTGTGTGTGGCCTCCACGTGCCTGTATGACCTCCCTACAACGCCTGGGCATGCTCCTGATGAGGTGGCGGATGGCCCCTGAGGGATCTCCTCCCAGACCTGGACTAAAGCATCCGCCAACTCCTGGACAGTCTGTGATGCAACGTGGCGTTAGTGGATGGAGCGAGACATGATGTCCCAGATGTGCTCAATTGGATTCAGGTCCGGGGAACGGGCGGGCCAGTCGATAGCATCAATGCCTTCCTCTTGCAGGAACTGCTGACACACTCCAGCCACATGAGGTCTAGCATTGTCTTGCATTAGGAGGAACCCAGGGCCAACCGCACCAGCATATGGTCACACAAGGGGTCTGAGGATCTCATCTCGGTACCTAATGGCAGTCAGGCTACCTCTGGCGAGCACATGGAGGGCTGTGCGACCCCCCAAAGAAATGCCACCCCACACCATAACTGACCCACCGCCAAACCGGTCATGCTGGAGGATGTTGCAGGCAGCAGAACGTTCTCCACGGCGTCTCCAGACTGTCACATGTGCTCAGTGTGAACCTGCTTTCATCTGTGAAGAGCACAGGGCGCCAGTGGCGAATTTGCCAATCTTGGTGTTCTCTGGCAAATGCCAAATGTCCTGCACGGTGTTTGACTGTAAGCACAACCCCCACCTGTGGACGTCGGGCCCTCATACCACCCTCATGGAGTGTGTTTCTGACCGTTTGAGCAGACATATGCACATTTGTGGCCTGCTGGAGGTCATTTTGCAGGGCTCTGGCAGTGCTCCTCCTTGCACAAAGGCGGAGGTAGCGGTCCTGCTGGTGGGTTGTTGCCCTCCTCCACGTCTCCTGATGTACTGGCCTGTCTCCTGGTAGCGCCTCCATGCTCTGGACACCACGCTGACAGACACAGCAAACCTTCTTGCCACAGCTCGCATTGATGTGCCATCCTGGATGAGCTGCACTACCTGAGCCACTTGTGTGGGTTGTAGACTCCATCCCTTGCTACCACTAGAGTGAAAGCACCGCCAGCATTCAAAACTGACGAAAACATCAGCCAGGAAGCATAAGAACTGAGAAGTGGTCTGTGGTTAATCACCTGTAGAACCACGCCTTTATTGGGGGTGTCTTGCTAATTGCCTATAATTTCCACCTGTTTAGTCCATTTGCACAACAGCATGTGAGTGTGTATATCAAGTGTATATAGTCTAGTGAGTGTGTATATAGTCTAGTGAGTGTGTATATAGTCTAGTGAGTGTATATACAGTGCCTTGCGAAAGTATTCGGCCCCCTTGAACTTTGCGACCTTTTGCCACATTTCAGGCTTCAAACATAAAGATATAAAACTGTATTTTTTTGTGAAGAATCAACAACAAGTGGGACACAATCATGAAGTGGAACGACATTTATTGGATATTTCAAACTTTTTTAACAAATCAAAAACTGAAAAATTGTGCGTGCAAAATTATTCAGCCCCTTTACTTTCAGTGCAGCAAACTCTCTCCAGAAGTTCAGTGAGGATCTCTGAATGATCCAATGTTGACCTAAATGACTAATGATGATAAATACAATCCACCTGTGTGTAATCAAGTCTCCGTATAAATGCACCTGCACTGTGATAGTCTCAGAGGTCCGTTAAAAGCTGGGGACTGGGAGAGGGATAGAGAGGACTGGGGAGAGGGATAGAGAGGACTGGGGAGAGGGATAGAGAGGACTGGGGAGAGGGATAGAGGACTGGGGAGAGGGGATAGAGAGGACTGGGGAGAGGGATAGAGAGGACTGGGGAGAGGGATAGAGAGGACTGGGGAGAGGGATAGAGAGGACTGGGGAGGGGGGATAGAGAGGCCTGGGGAGAGGGGATAGAGAGGCCTGGGGAGAGGGGATAGAGAGGACTGGGGAGGGGGGATAGAGAGGCCTGGGAAGAGGGGATAGAGAGGCCTGGGGAGAGGGGATAGAGAGGCCTGGGGAGAGGGGATAGAGAGGCCTGGGGAGGAGGGATAGAGAGGACTGGGGAGGGGGATAGAGAGGACTGGGGAGAGGGGATAGAGAGGACTGGGGAGGGGGATAGAGAGGACTGGGGAGAGGGGATAGAGAGGACTGGGGAGAGGGGATAGAGAGGACTGGGGAGGGGGATAGAGAGGACTGGGGAGGGGGATAGAGAGGACTGGGGAGAGGGGATAGAGAGGACTGGAGAGGGGGGATAGAGGTCAGCATTCCCTGTGGTGTAGTCAGTATTCCCTGTGGTGTAGTCAGTATTCCCTGAGGTGTAGTCAGCATTCCCTGTGGTGTAGTCAGTATTCCCTGTGGTGTAGTCAGCATTCCCTGTGGTGTAGTCAGTATTCCCCGTGTTGTAGTCAGCATTCCCTGTGGTGTAGTCAGCATTCCCTGTGGTGTAGTCAGCATTCCCTGTGGTGTAGTCAGCATTCCCTGTGGTGTAGTCAGTATTCCCTGTGGTGTAGTCAGCATTCCCTGTGGTGTAGTCAGCATTCCCTGTGGTGTAGTCAGCATTCCCTGTGGTGTAGTCAGCATTCCCTGTGGTGTAGTCAGCATTCCCTGTGGTGTAGTCAGCATTCCCTGTGGTGTAGTCAGTATTCCCTGTGGTGTAGTCAGTATTCCCTGTGGTGTAGTCAGTATTCCCTGTGGTGTAGTCAGCATTCCCTGTGGTGTAGTCAGTATTCCCTGTGGTGTAGTCAGTATTCCCTGTGGTGTAGTCAGCATTCCCTGTGGTGTAGTCAGTATTCCCTGTGGTGTAGTCAGCATTCCCTGTGGTGTAGTCAGCATTCCCTGTGGTGTAGTCAGCATTCCCTGTGGTGTAGTCAGCATTCCCTGTGGTGTAGTCAGCATTCCCTGTGGTGTAGTCAGTATTCCCTGTGGTGTAGTCAGTATTCCCTGTGGTGTAGTCAGCATTCCCTGTGGTGTAGTCAGTATTCCCTGTGGTGTAGTCAGTATTCCCTGTGGTGTATTCAGTGAAAGAAAACCCACAAAAACAAAAAAGGTGGTCACCCTTTTGGTCACTTTATTAAATGTTATATTAAATACTTTTCAAGATAGTAGCCAGTCAGATCAATCAATGAATGGCAACAAAAACTAGTTGATGAATTTGCTAAACATGAGAAGAACATTCTTGGTAGAGTGGAGTGGGAGGGCGACAGGCTACATTTCAGAATTACACCTCACTGTGCCTCACTGTGCCTCACTGTGCCTCACTGTGCAAACGGAGGAACTCCGTCTCCAGTCGATCAGGTCAGACATCACTTCCTCCTCTTAACACCGACAACACTGACTTTTATTTAGGAAAATAAACATGTGCCTTAGTAGAGAACAGGTAGCCTGGGTGGAGACTATAGTAGAGAACAGGTAGCCTGGGTGGAGACTATAGTAGAGAACAGGTAGCCTGGGTGGAGACTATAGTAGAGAACAGGTAGCCTGGGTGGAGACTATAGTAGAGAACAGGTAGCCTGGGTGGAGAATATAGTAGAGAACAGGTAGCCTGGGTGGAGACTATAGTGGAGAACAGGTAGCCTGGGTGGAGACTATAGTAGAGAACAGGTAGCCTGGGTGGAGACTATAGTAGAGAACAGGTAGTCTGGGTGGAGAATATAGTGGAGAACAGGTAGCCTGGGTGGAGACTATAGTAGAGAACAGGTAGCCTGGGTGGAGACTATAGTAGAGAACAGGTAGCCTGGGTGGAGACTATAGTAGAGAACAGGTAGCCTGGGTGGAGAATATAGTAGAGAACAGGTAGCCTGGGTGGAGACTATAGTGGAGAACAGGTAGCCTGGGTGGAGACTATAGTAGAGAACAGGTAGCCTGGGTGGAGACTATAGTAGAGAACAGGTAGCCTGGGTGGAGACTATAGTAGAGAACAGGTAGCCTGGGTGGAGACTATAGTCCTGAGCTAACCAGCTAACCCAGGTCTGGTGCTGCTAGCCAGCTAACCCAGGTCTGGTGCTGCTAGCCAGCTAACCCCGGTCTGGTGCTGCTAACCAGCTAACCCCGGTCTAGTGCTGCTAACCAGCTAACCCAGGTCTGGTGCTGCTAGCCAGCTAACCCCGGTCTGGTGCTGCTAACCAGCTAACCCCGGTCTAGTGCTGCTAACCAGCTAACCCAGGTTTGGATAAGGAATGGCCCACTGGAATCTCAATTAGAAGGTTCAAAATGTTTTGAAAGGATCGGGTCGTGATTTAAAAGCTACACGGTGTCAAACTTCAGTCCTTTGTGGCTCAGTAGATCCGGGCACCTGCAACGTCAAGACGGTGAATTTGATTCCCGCTGGGCTCACCCATAATGAAATAAAAGAGCTGGACATGACCTTGCTTGGTGAAGCACCCCGACCTCCCCCTCCACTACCCAGTCGACCAGGTCAGACAACCTCCTGTCGACCAGGTCAGACAACCTCCTGTCGACCAGGTCAGACAACCTCCTGTCGACCAGGTCAGACAACCTCCTGTCGACCAGGTCAGACAACCTCCTGTCGACCAGGTCAGACAACCTCCTGTCGACCAGGTCAGACAACCTCCTGTCGACCAGGTCAGACAACCTCCTGTCGACCAGGTCAGACAACCTCCTGTCGACCAGGTCAGACAACCTCCTGTCGACCAGGTCAGACAACCTCCTGTCGACCAGGTCAGACAACCTCCTGTCGACCAGGTCAGACAACCTCCTGTCGACCAGGTCAGACAACCTCCTGTCGACCAGGTCAGACAACCTCCTGTCGACCAGGTCAGACAACCTCCTGTCGACCAGGTCAGACAACCTCCTGTCGACCAGGTCAGACAACCTCCTGTCGACCTGTCCACCCAGTCCTCCACCAGGGCGGGGTTAGGACGCAACAAGTGGAACAGAAAGAGAAGGATGAACAGCACCCTGGGATATGGAGCTACGCTAGGCAACAACTTGACAACAAGAGCATGAGCTTTACAAAGAGAGAGTGTCCCGGGGAAGTGAGTGAGGGGCGAGAGACGGGGTGTTTTAACGACAAGAGCATTCCATATTACCATCATAATAACCATGAGACAAACAGTGGAAATAGTAAGAGCCACAAGCTGATAGAAAAATCATTCTCAAATCTCATTTACACAAAACTTTAGGAAATGGAAATAAAGTTCCTCATTTTTTATTTGAATGTTATAGTTTTTTCTTGTCATGGCTATGCATCAAAATCTCCCAAAATAGTTTGAGGACACCAGCGTCGCTGAATGCGTGCCCGTCCGCTAGCCTGCGTGACCGTCCGCTAGCCTGCGTGACCGTCCGCTAGCCTGCGTGACCGTCCGCTAGCCTGCGTGACCGTCCGCTAGCCTGCGTGTCCGTCCGCTAGCCTGCGTGTCCGTCCGCTAGCCTGCGTGCCCGTCCGCTAGCCTGCGTGTCCGTCCGCTAGCCTGCGTGCCCGTCCGCTAGCCTGCGTGCCCGTCCGCTAGCCTGCGTGCCCGTCCGCTAGCCTGCGTGTCCGTCCGCTAGCCTGCGTGCCCGTCCGCTAGCCTGCGTGACCGTCCGCTAGCCTGCGTGCCCGTCCGCTAGCCTGCGTGTCCGTCCGCTAGCCTGCGTGCCCGTCCGCTAGCCTGCGTGCCCGTCCGCTAGCCTGCGTGCCCGTCCGCTAGCCTGCGTGTCCGTCCGCTAGCCTGCGTGCCCGTCCGCTAGCCTGCGTGACCGTCCGCTAGCCTGCGTGACCGTCCGCTAGCCTGCGTGTCCGTCCGCTAGCCTGCGTGCCCGTCCGCTAGCCTGCGTGTCCGTCCGCTAGCCTGCGTGCCCGTCCGCTAGCCTGCGTGCCCGTCCGCTAGCCTGCGTGTCCGTCCGCTAGCCTGCGTGCCCGTCCGCTAGCCTGCGTGCCCGTCCGCTAGCCTGCGTGTCCGTCCGCTAGCCTGCGTGCCCGTCCGCTAGCCTGCGTGACCGTCCGCTAGCCTGCGTGTCCGTCCGCTAGCCTGCGTGCCCGTCCGCTAGCCTGCGTGACCGTCCGCTAGCCTGCGTGTCCGTCCGCTAGCCTGCGTGCCCGTCCGCTAGCCTGCGTGCCCGTCCGCTAGCCTGCGTGTCCGTCCGCTAGCCTGCGTGCCCGTCCGCTAGCCTGCGTGCCCGTCCGCTAGCCTGCGTGTCCGTCCGCTAGCCTGCGTGTAGCTGTTTAATATCCTAAAATAGTCCTGTCACCAATTAGTCAGCACTATGGTCCCACTCTGGGGGTTCTTTAGATAGACAGGCATTCATTAAAACTATATCAAAAACACAACTTACAGAATAAACAATTCATTAAACAAACCCTCCTTTTAAAGGGGAAAGAATAACGCAATGCTTAACGTTTTTCCTTTAAATACATGTGAACTATAGAAGAGAAGTTGAATAACATTAATGCGGTATATACAGAATCTCAAATGAAATTGCTAAAACCCCTTCATATAGTCCCTATACAAGTCATGTCATTCCCTGCTTCAGGAGACAGGAGAGCTGGAGGGAGTGGTGAGGGGCTCCGAGACCCTTCTCTCTGTGTCGTCTCTCACCTCCCCAGTGAAGAAGGGTTGTAAGGCAGCGGCTACGTTCCCAGATCACACCTCTATCCCCTACATAGTGCACTACTTCTAACCAAAACCCTAGGGCTCCGGGCTCCATCTAGTGCACTACATAAGAGACAGAGCAGCATTAGGGAGCAGCCTACTGAGACATCGAGGGGGCAGTCTGGGTCACAATGGAACCATATTCGCTACATTGGTCTAACGTTGCGCACTCAGCCAATATGGATAGTGGATAGTGCACTATGTAGGGCACACCCTGGGTCCCCCTCCCCTTACAGGTTGCCCTTGGAGGGGCCGGGGTTCTTGCCGCCCATGGAGGGGTGGGTGGGATGACCCTGTAGCGCCCCCAGCTGTTGGTACAACCCCAAGAGTTCCATCTGGCTCATCCCTCCAGCTCCCAGCATGCCGTTCATCTGGCTCATCAGCTGGGCCTGGTTGGCCATGGCGATCTGCTGCTCTCTCACCTTCCTGTTGGTGATCACCTTCTGAACGTACATCATTAGCTGTGGAGGGGAGGGAGGGAGAGGTTAAGACTTCTGAAGTTCCATCAGAGAGAGACAAATGGAGAGAGAGAGGTCAGGACTTCTCAGGTTCCATCAGAGAGAGACAGATGGAGGGAGAGGTTAAGACTTCTGAAGTTCCATCAGAGAGAGACAAATGGAGAGAGAGAGGTCAGGACTTCTCAGGTTCCATCAGAGAGAGACAGACGGAGAGAGAGGTCAGGACTTCTCAGGTTCCATCAGAGAGAGACAGACGGAGAGAGAGAGGTCAGGACTTCTCAGGTTCCATCAAAGAGAGACAGATGGAGGGAGAGGTCAGGACTTCTCAGGTTCCATCAAAGAGAGACAGATGGAGGGAGAGGTCAGGACTTCTCAGGTTCCATCAGAGAGAGACAGATGGAGGGAGAGGTTAAGACTTCTGAAGTTCCATCAGAGAGAGACAGATGGAGAGAGAGAGGTCAGGACTTCTCAGGTTCCATCAGAGAGAGACAGATGGAGGGAGAGGTTAAGACTTCTGAAGTTCCATCAGAGAGACAGATGGAGGGAGAGGTCAGGACTTCTCAGGTTCCATCAGAGAGACAGATGGAGGGAGAGGTCAGGACTTCTCAGGTTCCATCAGAGAGAGACAGATGGAGAGAGAGAGGTCAGGACTTCTCAGGTTCCATCAGAGAGACAGATGGAGGGAGAGGTCAGGACTTCTCAGGTTCCATCAGAGAGAGACAGATGGAGAGAGAGGTTAAGACATCTGAAGTTCCATCAGAGAGAGACAGATGGAGAGAGAGGGGTCAGGACTTCTCAGGTTCCATCAGAGAGAGAGATGGAGAGAGAGAGAGGTCAGGACTTCTCAGGTTCCATCAGAGAGAGAGATGGAGAGAGAGAGGTCAGTACTTATCAGGTTCCATCAGAGAGAGACAGATGGAGGGAGAGGTTAAGACTTCTGAAGTTCCATCAGAGAGAGACAGATGGAGAGAGAGAGGTCAGGACTTCTCAGGTTCCATGAGAGAGAGACAGATGGAGGGAGAGGTCAGGACTTCTCAGGTTCCATCAGAGAGAGACAGATGGAGGGAGAGTTCAGGACTTCTCAGGTTCCATCAGAGAGAGACAGATGGAGAGAGAGGTCAGGACTTCTCAGGTTCCATCAGAGAGAGACAGACGGAGAGAGAGAGGTCAGGACTTCTCAGGTTCCATCAAAGAGAGACAGATGGAGGGAGAGGTCAGGACTTCTCAGGTTCCATCAAAGAGAGACAGATGGAGGGAGAGGTCAGGACTTCTCAGGTTCCATCAGAGAGAGACAGATGGAGAGAGAGGTTAAGACTTCTGAAGTTCCATCAGAGAGAGACAGATGGAGAGAGAGAGGTCAGGACTTCTCAGGTTCCATCAGAGAGAGACAGATGGAGGGAGAGGTTAAGACTTCTGAAGTTCCATCAGAGAGACAGATGGAGGGAGAGGTCAGGACTTCTCAGGTTCCATCAGAGAGACAGATGGAGGGAGAGGTCAGGACTTCTCAGGTTCCATCAGAGAGAGACAGATGGAGAGAGAGAGGTCAGGACTTCTCAGGTTCCATCAGAGAGACAGATGGAGGGAGAGGTCAGGACTTCTCAGGTTCCATCAGAGAGAGACAGATGGAGAGAGAGGTTAAGACTTCTGAAGTTCCATCAGAGAGAGACAGATGGAGAGAGAGGGGTCAGGACTTCTCAGGTTCCATCAGAGAGAGAGATGGAGAGAGAGAGAGGTCAGGACTTCTCAGGTTCCATCAGAGAGAGAGATGGAGAGAGAGAGGTCAGTACTTATCAGGTTCCATCAGAGAGAGACAGATGGAGGGAGAGGTTAAGACTTCTGAAGTTCCATCAGAGAGAGACAGATGGAGAGAGAGAGGTCAGGACTTCTCAGGTTCCATGAGAGAGAGACAGATGGAGGGAGAGGTCAGGACTTCTCAGGTTCCATCAGAGAGAGACAGATGGAGGGAGAGTTCAGGACTTCTCAGGTTCCATCAGAGAGAGACAGATGGAGAGAGAGGTCAGGACTTCTCAGGTTCCATCAGAGAGAGATGGAGAGAGAGAGAGGTCAGGACTTCTCAGGTTCCATCAGAGAGACAGATGGAGGGAGAGGTCAGGACTTCTCAGGTTCCATCAGAGAGAGACAGATGGAGAGAGAGGTCAGGACTTCTCAGGTTCCATCAGAGAGAGACAGATGGAGAGAGAGGTTAAGACTTCTGAAGTTCCATCAGAGAGAGACAGATGGAGAGAGAGAGGTCAGGACTTCTCAGGTTCCATCAAAGAGAGACAGATGGAGGGAGAGGTCAGGACTTCTCAGGTTCCATCAAAGAGAGACAGATGGAGGGAGAGGTCAGGACTTCTCAGGTTCCATCAGAGAGAGACAGATGGAGGGAGAGGTTAAGACTTCTGAAGTTCCATCAGAGAGAGACAGATGGAGAGAGAGAGGTCAGGACTTCTCAGGTTCCATCAGAGAGAGACAGATGGAGGGAGAGGTTAAGACTTCTGAAGTTCCATCAGAGAGACAGATGGAGGGAGAGGTCAGGACTTCTCAGGTTCCATCAGAGAGACAGATGGAGGGAGAGGTCAGGACTTCTCAGGTTCCATCAGAGAGAGACAGATGGAGAGAGAGAGGTCAGGACTTCTCAGGTTCCATCAGAGAGACAGATGGAGGGAGAGGTCAGGACTTCTCAGGTTCCATCAGAGAGAGACAGATGGAGAGAGAGGTTAAGACTTCTGAAGTTCCATCAGAGAGAGACAGATGGAGAGAGAGGGGTCAGGACTTCTCAGGTTCCATCAGAGAGAGAGATGGAGAGAGAGAGAGGTCAGGACTTCTCAGGTTCCATCAGAGAGAGAGATGGAGAGAGAGAGGTCAGTACTTATCAGGTTCCATCAGAGAGAGACAGATGGAGGGAGAGGTTAAGACTTCTGAAGTTCCATCAGAGAGAGACAGATGGAGAGAGAGAGGTCAGGACTTCTCAGGTTCCATGAGAGAGAGACAGATGGAGGGAGAGGTCAGGACTTCTCAGGTTCCATCAGAGAGAGACAGATGGAGAGAGAGGTCAGGACTTCTCAGGTTCCATCAGAGAGAGACAGACGGAGAGAGAGAGGTCAGGACTTCTCAGGTTCCATCAAAGAGAGACAGATGGAGGGAGAGGTCAGGACTTCTCAGGTTCCATCAAAGAGAGACAGATGGAGGGAGAGGTCAGGACTTCTCAGGTTCCATCAGAGAGAGACAGATGGAGAGAGAGGTTAAGACTTCTGAAGTTCCATCAGAGAGAGACAGATGGAGAGAGAGAGGTCAGGACTTCTCAGGTTCCATCAGAGAGAGACAGATGGAGGGAGAGGTTAAGACTTCTGAAGTTCCATCAGAGAGACAGATGGAGGGAGAGGTCAGGACTTCTCAGGTTCCATCAGAGAGACAGATGGAGGGAGAGGTCAGGACTTCTCAGGTTCCATCAGAGAGAGACAGATGGAGAGAGAGAGGTCAGGACTTCTCAGGTTCCATCAGAGAGACAGATGGAGGGAGAGGTCAGGACTTCTCAGGTTCCATCAGAGAGAGACAGATGGAGAGAGAGGTTAAGACTTCTGAAGTTCCATCAGAGAGAGACAGATGGAGAGAGAGGGGTCAGGACTTCTCAGGTTCCATCAGAGAGAGAGATGGAGAGAGAGAGAGGTCAGGACTTCTCAGGTTCCATCAGAGAGAGAGATGGAGAGAGAGAGGTCAGTACTTATCAGGTTCCATCAGAGAGAGACAGATGGAGGGAGAGGTTAAGACTTCTGAAGTTCCATCAGAGAGAGACAGATGGAGAGAGAGAGGTCAGGACTTCTCAGGTTCCATCAGAGAGACAGATGGAGGGAGAGGTCAGGACTTCTCAGGTTCCATCAGAGAGAGACAGATGGAGGGAGAGTTCAGGACTTCTCAGGTTCCATCAGAGAGAGACAGATGGAGAGAGAGGTCAGGACTTCTCAGGTTCCATCAGAGAGAGATGGAGAGAGAGAGAGGTCAGGACTTCTCAGGTTCCATCAGAGAGACAGATGGAGGGAGAGGTCAGGACTTCTCAGGTTCCATCAGAGAGAGACAGATGGAGAGAGAGGTCAGGACTTCTCAGGTTCCATCAGAGAGAGACAGATGGAGAGAGAGGTTAAGACTTCTGAAGTTCCATCAGAGAGAGACAGATGGAGAGAGAGAGGTCAGGACTTCTCAGGTTCCATCAGAGAGAGACAGATGGAGGGAGAGGTTAAGACTTCTGAAGTTCCATCAGAGAGAGACAGATGGAGAGAGAGAGGTCAGGACTTCTCAGGTTCCATGAGAGAGAGACAGATGGAGGGAGAGGTCAGGACTTCTCAGGTTCCATCAGAGAGACAGATGGAGAGAGAGGTTAAGACTTCTGAAGTTCCATCAGAGAGAGACAGATGGAGGGAGAGGTCAGGACTTCTCAGGTTCCATCAGAGAGAGACAGATGGAGGGAGAGGTCAGGACTTCTCAGGTTCCATCAGAGAGAGACAGATGGAGGGAGAGGTCAGGACTTCTCAGGTTCCATCAGAGAGAGACAGATGGAGAGAGAGGTCAGGACTTCTCAGGTTCCATCAGAGAGAGATGGAGAGAGAGAGGTCAGGACTTCTCAGGTTCCATCAGAGAGAGATGGAGAGAGAGGTCAGGACTTCTCAGGTTCCATCAGAGAGAGACAGATGGAGGGAGAGATCAGGACTTCTCAGGTTCCATCAGAGAGAGACAGATGGAGGGAGAGGTCAGGACTTCTCAGGTTCCATCAGAGAGAGACAGATGGAAAGAGAGAGGTCAGGACTTCTCAGGTTCCATCAGAGAGAGATGGAGAGAGAGGCTAGGTGGTGGTAAGCCTGAACATTAGAAAAAGAAGTAGGAGAGATTAAGATAGCAGGTGGAAAGAAAATGTGTAAAGTTGTGATCTTACAGTCTGTTGCTTATTGAGGACGTCTCTGTAGACAGCTTCTCTGTGTTTGAGCTCCATCTCTACACTGGCCTGTCTCCCCAGAGCCATGGCCTGGACCTGGGACTCCGTTAGGGCTGGGTTCTCCTTCCACTGAAGAAGAGAGGAGAGTGGGGAGAGGAAGAGGAGAGTGGGGAGAGGAAGAGGAGACTGGTCACAGCACGGACAACACACAGTCCTAACAAACCATTAAACATCTTCAACACAGGTTCTACGGGGGAGAATAAACGCTGAAGTGACGGTAGGTAGGACTCCAGCAGCAATACAAAACATGACACCCCCCCCCCCCCTCCGCTCACCCTCTCTCCATCCCTCCCTCTCCATCCCTCCCTCTCTCCATCCATCCCTCCCTCTCTCTCTCTCTCCCCCTCTCTCCATCCCTCCCTCCACTCACCACTCTCCCGATGGTGTCCTCTAGAGATTCTCTGGGGAGGAACTTGAGAGCGTTGGTGGCCTCCATCACCTTCTGACGGCCCTGATTGATCAACTCCTACAGACATAGGAAAGGGTAACGTTTCTGCCCCAGCCTATCTCAAGGGATGCTGGGAAATCCCAATTAAAACCAGATCCAATAGAAACATCAAAACACACATTCCAGTGGTCCGGCCCTATTTAACCCTCTAAATACACTGCTCAAAAAAATAAAGGGAACACTAAAATAACACATGCTAGATCTGAATGAATGAAATATTCTTATTAAATACTTTTTTCTTGTCCTTAAAACAAGTCCAAATGAGGCTCAGTAGTGTGTGTGGCCTCCACGTGCCTGTATGACCTCCCTACAACGCCTGGGCATGCTCCTGATGAGGTGGCGGATGGTCTCCTGAGGGATCTCCTCCCAGACCTGGACTAACGCATCCACCAACTCCTGGACAGTCTGTGATGCAACGTGGTGTTGGTGGATGGAGCGAGACATGATGTCCCAGGTGTGCTCAATTGGATTCAGGTCCGGGGAACGGGCGGGCCAGTCCATAGCATCAATGCCTTCCTCTTGCAGGAACTGCTGACACACTCCAGCCACATGAGGTCTAGCATTGTCTTGCATTAGGAGGAACCCAGGGCCAACCGCACCAGCATATGGTCTGACAAGGGGTCTGAGGATCTCATCTTGGTACCTAATGGCAGTCAGGCTACCTCTGGCGAGTACATGGAGTTCTGTGCGGCCCCCCAAATAAATGCCACCCCACAACATGACTGACCCACTGCCAAACCGGTCATGCTGGAGGATGTTGCAGGCAGCAGAACGTTCTCCACAGCGTCTCCAGACTGTCACGTCTGTCACATGTGCTCAGTGTGAACCTGCTTTCATCTGTGAAGAGCACAGGGGGCCAGTGGTGAATTTGCCAATCTTGGTGTTCTCTGGCAAATACCAAACGTCCTGCACGGTGTTTGACTGTAAGCACAACCCCGACCTGTGGACGTCGGGCCCTCATACCACCCTCATGGAGTCTGTTTCTGACCGTTTGAGCAGATATATGCACATTTGTGGCCTGCTGGAGGTCATTTTGCAGGGCTCTGGCAGTGCTCCTCCTGCTCCTCCTTGCACAAAGGCGGAGGTAGGGGTCCTGCTGCTGGGTTGTTGCCCTCCTACGGCCTCCTCCACGTCCCCTGATGTACTGGCCTGTCTCCTGGTAGCGCCTCCATGCTCTGGACACTACGCTGACAGACACAGCAAACCTTCTTGCCACAGCTCGCATTGATGTGCCATCCTGGATGAGCTGCACTACCTGAGCCACTTGTGTGGGTTGTAGACTCCGTCTCATGCTACCACTAGAGTGAAAGCACCGCCAGCATTCAAAAGTGACCAAAACATCAGCCAGGAATCATAGGAACTGAGAAGTGGTCTGTGGTCACCACCTGCAGAACCATTCCTTTATTGGGGGTGTCTTGCTAATTGCCTATAATTTCCACCTGTTGTCTATTCCATTGGCACAACAGCATGTGAAATTTATTGTCAATCAGTGTTGCCTCCTAAGTGGACAGTTTGATTTCACAGAAGTGTGATTGACTTGGAGTTACATTGTGTTGTTTAAGTGTTCCCTTTATTTTTTTGAGCAGTGTATATATAACGCCTACTTAGAGTTACTGGGTTAACTATAGAACCACTACATAGAGGACTGGGTTAACTAGATAGAACCACTACATAGAACCACTACTTAGAGGACTGGATTAACTGCATAGAACCACTACTTAGAGTTACTGGGTTAACTACATAGAACCACTACTTAGAGTTACTGGGTTAACTATATAGAACCACTACTTAGAGTTACTGGGTTAACTACATAGAACCACTACTTAGAGTTACTGGGTTAACTATATAGAACCACTACATAGAGGACTGGGTTAACGAGATAGAACCACTACATAGAGGACTGGGTTAACTATATAGAACCACTACTTAGAGGACTGGATTAACTACATAGAACCACTACATAGAGGACTGGGTTAACTATAAAGAACCACTACATAGAACCACAACATAGAGGCCTGGGTTAACTACATAGAACCTATACTTAGAGGCCTGGGTTAACTACATAGAACCACTACTTAGAGGACTGGATTAACTACATAGAACCACAACATAGAGGACTGGGTTAACTACATAGAACCACTACTTAGAGGACTGGGTTAACTATAAAGAACCACTACATAGAACCACTACATAGAGTACTGGGGTAACTACATAGAACCACTACTTAGAGGACTGGATTAACTACATAGAACCACAACATAGAATATTGGGTTAACTACATAGAACCACTACATAGAGGACTGGGTTAACTATATAGAACCACTACATAGAACCACTACGTAGAGGACTGGGTTAACTACATAGAACCACTACATAGAGGACTGGGTTAACTATATAGAACCACTACATATAACCACTACTTAGAGAACTGGGTTAACTATATAGTACCACTACTTAGAGGACTGGGTTAACTACATATAACCACTACATAGATGACTGGGTTAACTATATAGAACCACTACTTAAGAGGACTGGGTTAACTACATAGAACCACTACATAGAGGACTGGGTTAACTATATAGAACCAGTACATAGAGGCCTGGGTTAACTATATGAAACTACTACATAGAGGACTGGGTTAACTACATAGAACCACTACATAGATGACTGGGTTAACTATATAGAACCACTACATAGAACCACTACTTAGAGGACTGGGTTAACTATATAGAACAACTACATAGATGACTGGGTTAACTATATAGAACCACTACTTAAGAGGACTGGGTTAACTATATAGAACCACTACTTAAGAGGACTGGGTTAACTACATAGAACCACTACATAGAGGACTGGGTTAACTATATAGAACCACTACATAGAGGCCTGGGTTAACTACATAGAACCACTACATAGAGGACTGGGTTAACTATATAGAACCACTACATAGAGGCCTGGGTTAACTATATAGAACCACTACATAGAGGACTGGGTTAACTACATAGAACCACTACATAGAGGACTGGGTTAACTATATGAAGCCACTACATAGAGGACTGGGTTAACTATATAGAACCACTACATATAACCATTACATAGAGGACTGGGTTAACTATATAGAACCACTACATCGAACCACTACATAGAGGACTGGGTTAACTATATAGAACCACTACATAGAGGACTGGGTTAACTATATAGAACCACTACATATAACCATTACATAGAGGACTGGGTTAACTATATAGAACCACTACATAGAACCACTATATAGAGGACTGGGTTAACTACATAGAACCACTACATATAGGACTGGGTTAACTATATAGAACCACTACATAGAACCACTACATAGAGGACTGGGGTAACTATATAGAAACACTACATAGAACCACTACATAGAGGACTGGGTTAACTACATAGAACCACTACATAGAGGACTGGGTTAACTATATAGAACCACTACACAGAACCACTACATAGAGGACTGGGTTAACTATATAGAACCACTACATAGAGGACTGGGTTAACTATATAGAACCACTACTTAGAGGACTGGGTTAACTATATAGAACCACTACTTAGAACCACTACATAGAGGACTGGGTTAACTACATAGAACCATTACATAGAGGACTGGGTTAACTACATAGAACCACTACATAGAGGACTGGGCTAACTATATAGAACCACTACATAGAGGACTGGGTTAACTATATAGAACCACTACATAGAGGACTGGGTTAACTATATAGAACCACTACATAGAGGACTGGGTTAACTATATAGAACCACTACATAGAGGACTGGGTTAACTACATAGAACCACTATATAGAACCACTACATAGAGGACTGGGTTAATTATATAGAACCACTACATAGAACCACTACATAGAGGACTGGGTTAACTATATAGAACCACTACATAGAGGACTGGTTTAACTATATAGAACCACGACATAGAGGACTGGGTTAA
>NC_050571.1:965000-982500 GCF_013265735.2 Oncorhynchus mykiss | reverse complement strand
GACATGTTCAGGGGCGTTCATGAGACTCCGTGGCAACACTGTTATTGAAAATAATACCCGAGTAAAAGTGACAAGCTCCAGTCAGACAGTAGAGCCTGTCAGTCAAACAGTAGAGCCTGTCAGTTAGACAGTAGAGCCTGTCAGTTAGAGAGTAGAGCCTGTCAGTCAGACAGTAGAGCCTGTCAGTCAGAGAGTAGAGCCTGTCAGTCAGAGAGTAGAGCCTGTCAGTCAGAGAGTAGAGCCTGTCAGTCAGACAGTAGAGCCTGTCTGTCAGTCAGACAGTAGAGCCTGTCAGTTAGACAGTAGAGCCTGTCAGTCCTGTACAGCTCCAGTCAGACAGTAGAGCCTGTCAGTCAGACAGTAGAGCCTGTCAGTTAGACAGTAGAGCCTGTCAGTCCTGTACAGCTCCAGTCAGACAGTAGAGCCTGTCAGTCAGACAGTAGAGCCTGTCAGTCAGACAGTAGAGCCTGTCAGTCCTGTACAGCTCCAGTCAGACAGTAGAGCCTGTCAGTCAGATAGTAGAGCCTGTCAGTCAGACAGTAGAGCCTGTCAGTCAGACAGTAGAGCCTGTCAGTCAGACAGTAGAGCCTGTCAGTCCTGTACAGCTCCAGTCAGACAGTAGAGCCTGTCAGTCAGACAGTAGAGCCTGTCAGTCCTGTAAAGCTCCAGTCAGACAGTAGAGCCTGTCAGTCAGACAGTAGAGCCTGTCAGTCCTGTAAAGCTCCAGTCAGACAGTAGAGCCTGTCAGTCAGACAGTAGAGCCTGTCAGTCCTGTACAGCTCCAGTCAGACAGTAGAGCCTGTCAGTCAGACAGTAGAGCCTGTCAGTCCTGTACAGCTCCAGTCAGACAGTAAAGCCTGTCAGTCAGACAGTAGAGCCTGTCAGTCCTGTACAGCTCCAGTCAGACAGTAGAGCCTGTCAGTCAGACAGTAGAGCCTGTCAGTCCTGTAAAGCTCCAGTCAGACAGTAGAGCCTGTCAGTCAGACAGTAGAGCCTGTCAGTTAGAGAGTAGAGCCTGTCAGTCAGACAGTAGAGCCTGTCAGTTAGACAGTAGAGCCTGTCAGTCCTGTACAGCTCCAGTCAGACAGTAGAGCCTGTCAGTCAGACAGTAGAGCCTGTCAGTCAGACAGTAGAGCCTGTCAGTCCTGTACAGCTCCAGTCAGACAGTAGAGCCTGTCAGTCAGACAGTAGAGCCTGTCAGTCAGACAGTAGAGCCTGTCAGTCATGTACAGCTCCAGTCAGACAGTAAAGCCTGTCAGTCAGACAGTAGAGCCTGTCAGTCCTGTACAGCTCCAGTCAGACAGTAGAGCCTGTCAGTCAGACAGTAGAGCCTGTCAGTCCTGTAAAGCTCCAGTCAGACAGTAGAGCCTGTCAGTCAGACAGTAGAGCCTGTCAGTTAGAGAGTAGAGCCTGTCAGTCAGACAGTAGAACCTGTCAGTTAGACAGTAGAGCCTGTCAGTCCTGTACAGCTCCAGTCAGACAGTAGAGCCTGTCAGTCAGACAGTAGAGCCTGTCAGTCAGACAGTAGAGCCTGTCAGTCCTGTACAGCTCCAGTCAGACAGTAGAGCCTGTCAGTCAGACAGTAGAGCCTGTCAGTCAGACAGTAGAGCCTGTCAGTCATGTACAGCTCCAGTCAGACAGTCGAGCCTGTCAGTCAGACAGTAGAGCCTGTCAGTTAGAGAGTAGAGCCTGTCAGTCAGACAGTAGAGCCTGTCAGTCAGACAGTAGAGCCGGTCAGTCCTGTACAGCTCCAGTCAGACAGTAGAGCCTGTCAGTCAGACAGTAGAGCCTGTCAGTGTGTGTGTGTGTGGGTGGGGGGGGGCTTCTCCTGTGTCTGGGGTTAGTGGGGCCCATGGCTGCTCCCTCTGTCAAGAGGAAACAAGCTGCTTCCTTGGCCCAAAGGGCTCTGGTCTAAAGTAGTGCACTAAATAGGAAATAGGGTCTAAAGTAGTGCACTACATAGGGAATAGGGTCTAAAGTAGTGCACTACATAGGGAATAGGGCCTAAAGTAGTGCACTACATAGGGAATAGTTTGCCATTTGGGACATAAACAATGAGTATCTTAAAGAGAGGGATGGAGTAATTACACCATCAGGTAGACTGACAGAGGGAGACAAGGAAAACAACTGGGGTGGAGAGGGTGAGGGGAGAGAGGGTGAGGGGAGAGAGAGGGTGAGGGGAGAGAGGGTGAGGGGAGAGAGAGGGTGAGGGGAGAGAGGGTGAGGAGAGAGAGGGTGAGGAGAGAGAGGGTGAGGAGAGAGAGGGTGAGGGGAGAGAGGGTGAGGAGAGAGAGGGTGAGGGGAGAGAGGGTGAGGGGAGAGAGAGGGTGAGGGGAGAGAGGGTGAGGAGAGAGAGGGTGAGGGGAGAGAGGGTGAGGAGAGAGAGGGTGAGGGGAGAGAGAGGGTGAGGGGAGAGAGGGTGAGGGGAGAGAGAGGGTGAGGGGAGAGAGAGGGTGAGGGGAGAGAGAGGGTGAGGGGAGAGAGAGGGTGAGGGGAGAGAGAGGGTGAGGGGAGAGAGGGTGAGGGGAGAGAGAGGGTGAGGGGAGAGAGAGGGTGAGGGGAGAGAGAGGGTGAGGGGAGAGAGAGGGTGAGGGGAGAGAGAGGGTGAGGGGAGAGAGAGGGTGAGGGGAGAGAGGGTGAGGAGAGAGAGGGTGAGGAGAGAGAGGGTGAGGAGAGAGAGGGTGAGGGGAGAGAGGGTGAGGGGAGAGAGGGTGAGGGGAGAGAGAGGGTGAGGGGAGAGACAGGGTGAGGGGAGAGAGGGTGAGGAGAGAGAGGGTGAGGAGAGAGAGGGTGAGGGGAGAGAGGGTGAGGGGAGAGAGAGGGTGAGGGGAGAGAGGGTGAGGAGAGAGAGAGGGTGAGGGGAGAGAGAGGGTGAGGGGAGAGAGGGTGAGGGGAGAGAGGGTGAGGGGAGAGAGGGTGAGGGGAGAGAGAGGGTGAGGGGAGAGAGAGGGTGAGGGGAGAGAGGGGGTGAGGGGAGAGAGGGTGAGGGGAGAGAGAGGGTGAGGGGAGAGAGAGGGTGAGGGGAGAGTCCCTGAACCCAGCAGAACTAACAGCTGTCCCTGAACCCAGCAGAACTAACAGCTGTACATGAACCCAGCAGAACTAACAGCTGTCCCTGAACCCAGCAGAACTAACAGCTGTCCCTGAACCCAGCAGAACTAACAGCTGTACATGATCCCAGCAGAACTAACAGCTGTACCTGAACCCAGCAGAACTAACAGCTGTACCTGAACCAACAGCTGTACTGAACCCAGCAGAACTAACAGTACTGCTGGGTTCAGGTACAGCTAACAGCTGTACTAGTCTGTGGCCAGAACAGAGCAGGTCATCTGGTTTAAGAGGCGGTCAGCTAGACATCTTTAATAGTGGGCAGTAAACCCTGTCATATAAACATCACTGGATTTAGATGGCTAGTTAAACATCAATACACATCCCACACTTTCTCTTCTCCAACCAACACTTCCTCCTCTCCAACTGACTCATCCATCTCTCCTCTCCAACAGACTCATCCATCTCTCCTCTCCAACAGACTCATCCATCTCTCCTCTCCAACACTCATCCATCTCTCCAACAGACTCATCCTTCTCTCCTCTCCAACAGACTCATCCTTCTCTCCTCTCCAACAGACTCATCCATCTCTCCTCTCCAACAGACTCATCCACCTCTCCAACATACTCATCCACCTCTCCAACAGACTCATCCACCTCTCCAACAGACTCATCCACCTCTCCAACAGACTCATCCACCTCTCCAACAGACTCATCCTTCTCTCCTCTCCAACAGACTCATCCATCTCTCCTCTCCAACAGACTCATCCACCTCTCCAACATACTCATCCACCTCTCCAACAGACTCATCCACCTCTCTAACAGACTCATCCACCTCTCCTCTCTAACAGACTCATCCACCTCTCCTCTCTAACAGACTCATCCACCTCTCCTCTCTAACAGACTCATCCATCTCTCCTCTCTAACAGACTCATCCATCTCTCCTCTCCAACTGACTCATCCATCTCTCCTCTCCAACTGACTCATCCATCTCTCCAACAGACTCATCCATCTCTCCTCTCCAACATATTCATCCATCTCTCCTCTCCAACATATTCATCCATCTCTCCTCTCCAACAGATTCATCCATCTCTCCAACAGACTTATTCACCTCTCCAACAGACTCATCCACCTCTCATCTCCAACAGACTCATCCACCTCTCCAACAGACTCATCCACCTCTCCAACAGACTCATCCACCTCTCCAACAGACTCATCCACCTCTCCAACAGACTCATCCACCTCTCCAACAGACTCATCCACCTCGCCAACAGACTCATCCATCTCGCCAACAGACTCATCCATCTCACCAACAGACTCATCCATCTCTCCAACAGACTCATCCATCTCTCCAACAGACTCATCCATCTCACCAACAGACTCATCCATCTCTCCTCTCCAACAGACTCATCCATCTCTCCTCTCCAACAGACTCATCCATCTCTCCTCTCCAACAGACTCATCCATCTCTCCTCTCCAACAGACTCATCCATCTCTCCTCTCCAACAGACTCATCCATCTCTCCAACAGACTCATCCATCTCTCCTCTCCAACAGACTCATCCACCTCTCCTCTCTAACAGACTCATCCATCTCTCCTCTCTAACAGACTCATCCATCTCTCCTCTCCAACTGACTCATCCATCTCTCCTCTCCAACAGACTCATCCATCTCTCCTCTCCAACAGACTCATCCACCTCTCCTCTCCAACAGACTCATCCATCTCTCCTCTCCAACAGACTCATCCATCTCTCCTCTCCAACAGACTCATCCATCTCTCCTCTCCAACAGACTCATCCATCTCTCCTCTCCAACAGACTCATCCATCTCTCCTCTCCAACAGACTCATCCATCTCTCCTCTCCAACAGACTCATCCATCTCTCCTCTCCAACAGACTCATCCATCTCTCCTCTCCAACAGACTCATCCATCTCTCCTCTCCAACAGACTCATCCATCTCTCCTCTCCAACAGACTCATCCATCTCTCCTCTCCAACAGACTCATCCACCTCTCCTCTCCAACAGACTCATCCACCTCTCCTCTCCAACAGATTCATCCATCTCTCTAAAAGATTCATCCATCTCTCTAAAAGATTCATCCATCTCTCTAAAAGATTCACCCATCTCTCTAAAAGATTCATCCATCTCTCTAAAAGATTCACACATCTCTCTAAAAGATTCACCCATCTCCCTAAAAGATTCATCCATCTCCCTAAAAGATTCATCCATCTCTCTAAAAGATTCATCCATCTCTCTAAAAGATTCATCCATCTCTCTAAAAGATTCATCCATCTCTCTAAAAGATTCACCCATCTCTCTAAAAGATTCATCCATCTCTCTAAAAGATTCACCCATCTCTCTAAAAGATTCACCCATCTCTCTAAAAGATTCATCCATCTCTCTAAAAGATTCACCCATCTCTCTAAAAGATTCACCCATCTCCCTAAAAGATTCATCCATCTCCCTAAAAGATTCATCCATCTCTCTAAAAGATTCATCCATCTCTCTAAAAGATTCATCCATCTCTCTAAAAGATTCATCCATCTCTCTAAAAGATTCATCCATCTCTCTAAAAGATTCATCCATCTCTCTAAAAGATTCACCCATCTCTCTAAAAGATTCATCCATCTCTCTAAAAGATTCATCCATCTCTCCAACAGACTTATTCACCTCTCCAACAGACTCATCCACCTCTCATCTCCAACAGACTCATCCACCTCTCATCTCCAACAGACTCATCCACCTCTCCAACAGACTCATCCACCTCTCCAACAGACTCATCCACCTCTCCAACAGACTCATCCACCTCTCCAACAGACTCATCCACCTCTCCAACAGACTCATCCACCTCTCCAACAGACTCATCCACCTCGCCAACAGACTCATCCATCTCGCCAACAGACTCATCCATCTCACCAACAGACTCATCCATCTCTCCAACAGACTCATCCATCTCTCCAACAGACTCATCCATCTCACCAACAGACTCATCCATCTCTCCTCTCCAACAGACTCATCCATCTCTCCTCTCCAACAGACTCATCCATCTCTCCAACAGACTCATCCATCTCTCCAACAGACTCATCCATCTCTCCTCTCCAACAGACTCATCCACCTCTCCTCTCTAACAGACTCATCCATCTCTCCTCTCTAACAGACTCATCCATCTCTCCTCTCCAACTGACTCATCCATCTCTCCTCTCCAACAGACTCATCCATCTCTCCTCTCTAACTGACTCATCCATCTCTCCTCTCCAACAGACTCATCCATCTCTCCTCTCCAACAGACTCATCCATCTCTCCTCTCCAACAGACTCATCCATCTCTCCTCTCCAACAGACTCATCCATCTCTCCTCTCCAACAGACTCATCCATCTCTCCTCTCCAACAGACTCATCCATCTCTCCTCTCCAACAGACTCATCCACCTCTCCTCTCCAACAGACTCATCCACCTCTCCTCTCCAACAGATTCATCCATCTCTCTAAAAGATTCATCCATCTCTCTAAAAGATTCATCCATCTCTCTAAAAGACTCATCCATCTCTCTAAAAGATTCATCCATCTCTCTAAAAGATTCATCCATCTCTCTAAAAGATTCATCCATCTCTCTAAAAGATTCATCCATCTCTCTAAAAGATTCACCCATCTCTCTAAAAGATTCATCCATCTCTCTAAAAGATTCACACTTCTCTCTAAAAGATTCACCCATCTCCCTAAAAGATTCATCCATCTCCCTAAAAGATTCATCCATCTCTCTAAAAGATTCATCCATCTCTCTAAAAGATTCATCCATCTCTCTAAAAGATTCATCCATCTCTCTAAAAGATTCACCCATCTCTCTAAAAGATTCATCCATCTCTCTAAAAGATTCATCCATCTCTCTAAAAGATTCACCCATCTCTCTAAAAGATTCACCCATCTCTCTAAAAGATTCATCCATCTCTCTAAAAGATTCACCCATCTCTCTAAAAGATTCACCCATCTCCCTAAAAGATTCATCCATCTCCCTAAAAGATTCATCCATCTCTCTAAAAGATTCATCCATCTCTCTAAAAGATTCATCCATCTCTCTAAAAGATTCATCCATCTCTCTAAAAGATTCACCCATCTCTCTAAAAGATTCACCCATCTCTCTAAAAGATTCATCCATCTCTCTAAAAGATTCACCCATCTCTCTAAAAGATTCATCCATCTCTCTAAAATATTCATCCATCTCTCTAAAAGATTCATCCATGTATTTGGTAAAAGGCAGTAAACAGATTAATGTCGGAGCAGCTGTGTTGTGCTGTTAGACAGCCTCTCTAAAGGCTGTGCTGAGATCATTAAACGGCATGGTGGGGCCCTCGGGGGCCAAACCAGCCTGTCACAGCACCTGCACCCATGAAGAGAGGAAACAATGGAACGAGACAGAGAGAGCTGGAGGGTAGACGCAGGCCGGACAGACCGAGGGAGGGATAAACAACAGGGTTTATGACATCTCTAAAGATCAAAGGCAGCTGGCTGCACACTAACCTGTTATACACACACACACACACACATTCCAGGGTACATATGCACAGAGGGAGCAGGTTAACAGAGAGCATCTTGGCATTTAAAGGTTATTTGGTTCATCGTTGTTCCAGTGAAGGATATTGCGGTGTGTCTATAATGAGAGGGTTTAAACACAGTAACGAGGGTTGGACCTGTTCCTCTGCAGGGGCTCGGTGGGCAGGGGGCCAGATGGGCCGCAAGTTCCCTCCACTACACAGATTTATGAGAGTGTGCCAGGTGAGCGTGCACACACACAAAACCGTGATTTGTCCAAATAACCAGTAACAATGGTTCCTCGTTATTAGTCACATCCCATCGTCCTGTGACAGAAGTTACATACATCTATGTTACCGAAGCCTGTCCTAGAGAGATTATACCCCCCCAGCCATCCCATCCAGCCTCGGTACCTTTGGCAGCATAGGCGTGGTCCTCTTGCTCTTCTTGCCAGTGGGATCATCCAGAAGGTCAGGTTCAAAGGCGTAGAGCTCCGTCAGCTCATTCATGGTGAAATGTCTCTCTATCTGCTGTTGATCCACCACTCGGAAGGACAGAGACTGTTTAGCCACCTGGCGGTCATAGATCTTCTCTTCCATAGTACCCTGAGAGGGAAAGAGGACAGGTCAGAGGACAGGATTACATCTATAGTACCCTGAGAGGGAAAGAAGACAGGTCAGAGGACAGGTTTACATCTATAGTACCCTGAGAGGGAAAGAAGACAAGTCAGAGGACAGGTTTCCATCTATAGTACCCTGAGAGAGGAAGAGGACAGGTTTACATCTATAGTACCCTGAGAGGGGAAGAGGACAGGTCAGAGGACAGGTTGACATCTACAGTACCCTGAGAGGACAAGAGGACAGGTTTACATCTATAGTACCCTGCGAGAGGAAGAGGAAAGGTTTACATCTATAGTACCCTGAGAGGGGAAGAGGACAGGTCAGAGGACAGGTTTACATCTATAGTACCCTGAGAGGGGAAGAGGACAGGTCAGAGGACAGGTTTACATCTATAGTACCCTGAGAGGGGAAGAGGACAGGTCAGAGGATAGGTTTACATACATAGTACCCTGAGAGGGGAAGAGGACAGGTCAGAGGACAGGTTGACATCTACAGTACCCTGAGAGGACAAGAGGACAGGTTTACATCTATAGTACCCTGAGAGGGAAAGAGGACAGGTCAGAGGACAGGTTTACATCTATAGTACCCTGCGAGAGGAAGAGGACAGGTTTACATCTATAGTACCCTGAGAGGGGAAGAGGACAGGTTTACATCTATAGTACCCTGCGAGAGGAAGAGGACAGGTTTACATCTATAGTACCCTGAGAGGGGAAGAGGACAGGTCAGAGGACAGGTTTACATCTATAGTACCCTGAGAGGGGAAGAGGACAGGTCAGAGGACAGGTTTACATCTATAGTACCCTGAGAGGGGAAGAGGACAGGTCAGAGGACAGGTTTACATCTATAGTACCCTGAGAGAGGAAGAGGACAGGCTTACATCTATAGTACCCTGAGAGGGGAAGAGGACAGGTCAGAGGACAGGTTGACATCTATAGTACCCTGAGAGGGGAAGAGGACAGGTGTCCAGCTACACACGCCACTACGTCACTGTCCAGCTACACACGCCACTACGTCACTATTCAGCTACACACGCCACTACATCACTAACTGTCCTGCTACACACGTCACTACATCACTAACTGTCCTGCTACACACGTCACTACATCACTAACTGTCCAGCTACACACGCCACTACATCACTAACTGTCCAGCTACACACGCCACTACATCACTAACTGTCCAGCTACACACACCACTACGTCACTAACTGTCCAGCTACACACGCCACTACGTCACTGTCCAGCTACACACACCACTACGTCACTGTCCAGCTACACACGACACTACATCACTGTCCAGCTACACACGCCACTACGTCACTGTCCAGCTACACACGCCACTACGTCACTGTCCAGCTACACACGCCACTACGTCACTGTCCAGCTACACACGCCACTACGTCACTGTCCAGCTACACACGCCACTACGTCACTGTCCAGCTACAAACGCCACTGTCCAGCTACAAACGCCACTACGCCACTGTCCAGCTACACACGCCACTATGTCACTAACTGTCCAGCTACACACGCCCCTACGTCACTAACTGTCCAGCTACACACACCACTATGTGTCACTGTCCAGCTACACACGACACTACATCACTAACTGTCCAGCTAAACACGCCACTACGTCACTAACTGTCCAGCTACACACACCACTATGTCACTGTCCAACTACACACGACACTACATCACTAACTGTCCAGCTACACACGCCACTAACTGTCCAGCTACACACGCCACTACATCACTTTCCAGCTACACACGCCACTACATCACTGTCCAGCTAAACACGGCACTAAGTAACTAACTGTCCAGCTACACACACTCTATGTCACTGTCCAGCTACACACGACACTACATCACTAACTGTCCAGCTAAACACGCCACTACGTCACTAACTGTCCAGCTACAAACGCCACTACATCACTGTCCAGCTACACACGACACTACATCACTAACTGTCCAGCTACACACGCCACTACGTCACTAACTGTCCAGCTACACACGCCACTACGTCACTGTCCAGCTACACACGCCACTGTCCAGCTACAAATGGCACTACGTCACTGTCCAGCTACACACACCACTACGTCACTAACTGTCCAGCTACACACACCACTATGTCACTGTCCAGCTACACACGACACTACATCACTAACTGTCCAGCTAAACACGCCACTATGACACTAACTGTCCAGCTACACACACCACTATATCACTAACTGTCCAGCTACACACACCACTATATCACTAACTGTCCAGCTACACACGCCACTACGTCACTGTCCAGCTACACACGCCACTACGTCACTGTCCAGCTACACATGCCACTACATCACTAACTATCCAGCTACACACGCCACTAACTGTCCAGCTAAACACGGCACTACGTCACTAACTGTCCAGCTACACACGCCACTAACTACCCAGCTACACACGCCACTACGTCACTGTCCAGCTACACACGCCACTACGTCACTGTCCAGCTACACACGCCACTACATCACTGTCCAGCTACACACGCCACTACATCACTGTCCAGCTACACACGCCACTACGTCACTAACTGTCCAGCTACACACGCCACTACGTCACTAACTGTCCAGCTACACACGCCACTACGTCACTAACTGAGAGGGGAAGAGGACAGGTCAGAGGACAGGTTTACATCTATAGTACCCTGAGAGGGGAAGAGGACAGGTTTACATCTATAGTACCCTGCGAGAGGAAGAGGACAGGTTTACATCTATAGTACCCTGAGAGGGGAAGAGGACAGGTCAGAGGACAGGTTTACATCTATAGTACCCTGAGAGGGGAAGAGGACAGGTCAGAGGACAGGTTTACATCTATAGTACCCTGAGAGGGGAAGAGGACAGGTCAGAGGACAGGTTTACATCTATAGTACCCTGAGAGAGGAAGAGGACAGGCTTACATCTATAGTACCCTGAGAGGGGAAGAGGACAGGTCAGAGGACAGGTTGACATCTATAGTACCCTGAGAGGGGAAGAGGACAGGTGTCCAGCTACACACGCCACTACGTCACTGTCCAGCTACACACGCCACTACGTCACTATTCAGCTACACACGCCACTACATCACTAACTGTCCAGCTACACACGCCACTACATCACTAACTGTCCAGCTAAATACGCCACTACATCACTAACTGTCCAGCTAAACACGCCACTACATCACTAACTGTCCTGCTACACACGTCACTACATCACTAACTGTCCTGCTACACACGTCACTACATCACTAACTGTCCAGCTACACACGCCACTACATCACTAACTGTCCAGCTACACACGCCACTACATCACTAACTGTCCAGCTACACACACCACTACGTCACTAACTGTCCAGCTACACACGCCACTACGTCACTGTCCAGCTACACACACCACTACGTCACTGTCCAGCTACACACGACACTACATCACTGTCCAGCTACACACGCCACTACGTCACTGTCCAGCTACACACGCCACTACGTCACTGTCCAGCTACACACGCCACTACGTCACTGTCCAGCTACACACGCCACTACGTCACTGTCCAGCTACACACGCCACTACGTCACTGTCCAGCTACAAACGCCACTACGCCACTGTCCAGCTACAAACGCCACTACGCCACTGTCCAGCTACACACGCCACTATGTCACTAACTGTCCAGCTACACACGCCCCTACGTCACTAACTGTCCAGCTACACACACCACTATGTGTCACTGTCCAGCTACACACGACACTACATCACTAACTGTCCAGCTAAACACGCCACTACGTCACTAACTGTCCAGCTACACACACCACTATGTCACTGTCCAACTACACACGACACTACATCACTAACTGTCCAGCTACACACGCCACTAACTGTCCAGCTACACACGCCACTACATCACTTTCCAGCTACACACGCCACTACATCACTGTCCAGCTAAACACGGCACTAAGTAACTAACTGTCCAGCTACACACACTCTATGTCACTGTCCAGCTACACACGACACTACATCACTAACTGTCCAGCTAAACACGCCACTACGTCACTAACTGTCCAGCTACAAACGCCACTACATCACTGTCCAGCTACACACGACACTACATCACTAACTGTCCAGCTACACACGCCACTACGTCACTAACTGTCCAGCTACACACGCCACTACGTCACTGTCCAGCTACACACGCCACTGTCCAGCTACAAATGGCACTACGTCACTGTCCAGCTACACACACCACTACGTCACTAACTGTCCAGCTACACACACCACTATGTCACTGTCCAGCTACACACGACACTACATCACTAACTGTCCAGCTAAACACGCCACTATGACACTAACTGTCCAGCTACACACACCACTATATCACTAACTGTCCAGCTACACACACCACTATATCACTAACTGTCCAGCTACACACGCCACTACGTCACTGTCCAGCTACACACGCCACTACGTCACTGTCCAGCTACACATGCCACTACATCACTAACTATCCAGCTACACACGCCACTAACTGTCCAGCTAAACACGGCACTACGTCACTAACTGTCCAGCTACACACGCCACTAACTACCCAGCTACACACGCCACTACGTCACTGTCCAGCTACACACGCCACTACGTCACTGTCCAGCTACACACGCCACTACATCACTGTCCAGCTACACACGCCACTACATCACTGTCCAGCTACACACGCCACTACGTCACTAACTGTCCAGCTACACACGCCACTACGTCACTAACTGTCCAGCTACACACGCCACTACGTCACTAACTGAGAGGGGAAGAGGACAGGTCAGAGGACAGGTTTACATCTATAGTACCCTGAGAGGGGAAGAGGACAGGTTTACATCTATAGTACCCTGCGAGAGGAAGAGGACAGGTTTACATCTATAGTACCCTGAGAGGGGAAGAGGACAGGTCAGAGGACAGGTTTACATCTATAGTACCCTGAGAGGGGAAGAGGACAGGTCAGAGGACAGGTTTACATCTATAGTACCCTGAGAGGGGAAGAGGACAGGTCAGAGGACAGGTTTACATCTATAGTACCCTGAGAGAGGAAGAGGACAGGCTTACATCTATAGTACCCTGAGAGGGGAAGAGGACAGGTCAGAGGACAGGTTGACATCTATAGTACCCTGAGAGGGGAAGAGGACAGGTGTCCAGCTACACACGCCACTACGTCACTGTCCAGCTACACACGCCACTACGTCACTATTCAGCTACACACGCCACTACATCACTAACTGTCCAGCTACACACGCCACTACATCACTAACTGTCCAGCTAAATACGCCACTACATCACTAACTGTCCAGCTAAACACGCCACTACATCACTAACTGTCCTGCTACACACGTCACTACATCACTAACTGTCCTGCTACACACGTCACTACATCACTAACTGTCCAGCTACACACGCCACTACATCACTAACTGTCCAGCTACACACGCCACTACATCACTAACTGTCCAGCTACACACACCACTACGTCACTAACTGTCCAGCTACACACGCCACTACGTCACTGTCCAGCTACACACACCACTACGTCACTGTCCAGCTACACACGACACTACATCACTGTCCAGCTACACACGCCACTACGTCACTGTCCAGCTACACACGCCACTACGTCACTGTCCAGCTACACACGCCACTACGTCACTGTCCAGCTACACACGCCACTACGTCACTGTCCAGCTACACACGCCACTACGTCACTGTCCAGCTACAAACGCCACTACGCCACTGTCCAGCTACAAACGCCACTACGCCACTGTCCAGCTACACACGCCACTATGTCACTAACTGTCCAGCTACACACGCCCCTACGTCACTAACTGTCCAGCTACACACACCACTATGTGTCACTGTCCAGCTACACACGACACTACATCACTAACTGTCCAGCTAAACACGCCACTACGTCACTAACTGTCCAGCTACACACACCACTATGTCACTGTCCAACTACACACGACACTACATCACTAACTGTCCAGCTACACACGCCACTAACTGTCCAGCTACACACGCCACTACATCACTTTCCAGCTACACACGCCACTACATCACTGTCCAGCTAAACACGGCACTAAGTAACTAACTGTCCAGCTACACACACTCTATGTCACTGTCCAGCTACACACGACACTACATCACTAACTGTCCAGCTAAACACGCCACTACGTCACTAACTGTCCAGCTACAAACGCCACTACATCACTGTCCAGCTACACACGACACTACATCACTAACTGTCCAGCTACACACGCCACTACGTCACTAACTGTCCAGCTACACACGCCACTACGTCACTGTCCAGCTACACACGCCACTGTCCAGCTACAAATGGCACTACGTCACTGTCCAGCTACACACACCACTACGTCACTAACTGTCCAGCTACACACACCACTATGTCACTGTCCAGCTACACACGACACTACATCACTAACTGTCCAGCTAAACACGCCACTATGACACTAACTGTCCAGCTACACACACCACTATATCACTAACTGTCCAGCTACACACAGCACTATATCACTAACTGTCCAGCTACACACGCCACTACGTCACTGTCCAGCTACACACGCCACTACGTCACTGTCCAGCTACACATGCCACTACATCACTAACTATCCAGCTACACACGCCACTAACTGTCCAGCTAAACACGGCACTACGTCACTAACTGTCCAGCTACACACGCCACTAACTACCCAGCTACACACGCCACTACGTCACTGTCCAGCTACACACGCCACTACGTCACTGTCCAGCTACACACGCCACTACATCACTGTCCAGCTACACACGCCACTACATCACTGTCCAGCTACACACGCCACTACGTCACTAACTGTCCAGCTACACACGCCACTACGTCACTAACTGTCCAGCTACACACGCCACTACGTCACTAACTGAGAGGGGAAGAGGACAGGTCAGAGGACAGGTTTACATCTATAGTACCCTGAGAGGGGAAGAGGACAGGTCAGAGGACAGGTTTACATCTATAGTACCCTGAGAGAGGAAGAGGACAGGCTTACATCTATAGTACCCTGAGAGGGGAAGAGGACAGGTCAGAGGACAAGTTGACATCTATAGTACCCTGAGAGGGGAAGGGGACAGGTGTCCAGCTACACACGCCACTACGTCACTGTCCAGCTACACACACCACTACGTCACTATTCAGCTACACACGCCACTACATCACTAACTGTCCAGCTACACACGCCACTACATCACTAACTGTCCAGCTAAATACGCCACTACATTACTAACTGTCCAGCTAAACACGCCACTACGTCACTAACTGTCCAGCTACACACGTCACTACATCACTAACTGTCCAGCTACACACGCCACTACATCACTAACTGTCCAGCTACACACGCCACTACATCACTAACTGTCCAGCTACACACACCACTACGTCACTAACTGTCCAGCTACACACGCCACTACGTCACTAACTGTCCAGCTACACACGCCACTACGTCACTGTCCAGCTACACACGCCACTACGTCACTGTCCAGCTACACACGCCACTACGTCACTGTCCAGCTACACACGCCACTACGTCACTGTCCAGCTACAAACGCCACTACGTCACTGTCCAGCTACACACGCCACTACGTCACTAACTGTCCAGCTACACACGCCCCTACGTCACTAACTGTCCAGCTACACACACCACTACGTCACTGTCCAGCTACACACGACACTACATCACTAACTGTCCAGCTAAACATGCCACTACGTCACTAACTGTCCAGCTACACACACCACTATGTCACTGTCCAACTACACACAACACTACATCACTAACTGTCCAGCTACACACGCCACTAACTGTCCAGCTACACACGCCACTACATCACTTTCCAGCTACACACGCCACTACGTCACTGTCCAGCTACACACGCCACTACGTCACTAACTGTCCAGCTACACACGCCCCTACGTCACTAACTGTCCAGCTACACACACCACTACGTCACTGTCCAGCTACACACGACACTACATCACTAACTGTCCAGCTAAACATGCCACTATGTCACTGTCCAACTACACACAACACTACATCACTAACTGTCCAGCTACACACGCCACTAACTGTCCAGCTACACACGCCACTACATCACTTTCCAGCTACACACGCCACTACATCACTGTCCAGCTAAACACGGCACTAAGTAACTAACTGTCCAGCTACACACACCACTATGTCACTGTCCAGCTACACACGACACTACATCACTAACTGTCCAGCTACAAACACCACTACATCACTTTCCAGCTACACACGCCACTACATCACTGTCCAGCTACACACGACACTACATAACTAACTGTCCAGCTACACACGCCACTGTCCAGCTACACACACCACTACGTCACTAACTGTCCAGCTACACACACCACTATGTCACTGTCCAGCTACACACGACACTACATCACTAACTGTCCAGCTAAACACGCCACTACGTCACTAACTGTCCAGCTACACACACCACTATATCACTAACTGTCCAGCTACACACGCCACTATATCACTAACTGTCCAGCTACACACGCCACTACGTCACTGTCCAGCTACACATGCCACTACATCACTAACTATCCAGCTACACACGCCACTAACTGTCCAGCTAAACACGGCACTACGTCACTAACTATCCAGCTACACACGCCACTAACTACCCAGCTACACACGCCACTACGTCACTGTCCAGCTACAGACACCACTACGTCACTGTCCAGCTACACACGCCACTACATCACTGTCCAGCTACACACGCCACTATGTCACTAACTGTCCAGCTACACACGCCACTACGTCACTAACTGTCCAGCTACACACACCACTATGTCACTGTCCAGCTACACACGACACTACGTCACTAACTGTCCAGCTCCACACGACACTACGTCACTGTCCAGCTAAACACGGCACTACGTCACTAACTGTCCAGCTACACAAGCCACTACGTCACTAACTGTCCAGCTACACACGACACTACGTCACTAACTGTCCAGCTAAACACGGCACTACGTCACTAACTGTCCAGCTACACAAGCCACTACGTCACTAACTGTCCAGCTACACACGACACTACGTCACTGTCCAGCTACACACGACACTACATCACTAACTGTCCAGCTAAACATGCCACTACGTCACTAACTGTCCAGCTACACACACCACTATGTCACTGTCCAACTACACACAACACTACATCACTAACTGTCCAGCTACACACGCCACTAACTG